>NW_024582313.1:318732-343450 GCF_903992535.2 Arvicola amphibius | reverse complement strand
TTATAGATAATTCTCTATATGTAATGTGTGTGTGTGTGTGTCTGTGTCTGTCTGTCTGGACGTGTTCTTAACCTCTGAGCCATCTCTCCAGAAATCTACTCATCTATCTATCTATCTATCTTTCTTGACTGTCCCATGTGTGTGACATGTACAGATGGGTCCGGGGGAGAAGGGGGCTAGCTAGCTAGTGCGGTGCTGCTCGCTGGTCATCCAGTGGTAAATACAGCTGGGAATATTATTAAAACTCTTCAAAGAGAAAACAATTGCTTTCTTTTCTGTTCGGACAGAGATCTGACTGACTGCAACTTGGAAGGAAGATGGGGCCCTGAGTGAACCGTGAGTTTACATGTTTTGTCCTTTTGGGATTGAGTGGATGTGTCTCACTTTTTTTTCATGATTGATTGCTTGCTTGATCGAGCAATGGATCGATCGTTTCTTACGTATTTCTTTGCTTGCTTGCTTGCTTACTTACTTTACTTATCTGGTCAGCCCATCTCATTTACTTACTTTTTAAAAAAAATGACCCGCCTAGTCATTTACTTACATTCCTTCACTTCCTTCTTTCATATGTCTGTTTATCTGCTCAGCCTGACTCATTTTACTTATTGACTGTTTCAATTATTTCTTTTATTATTTATTTTTATTCATTTATTCATTCTTTCTATGTAACTTTTTTTTAAAAACTTACCTTATTTTTTTTTTCCCTTTGGGAATGTAGATCCATTATTTCCTTCCTTCCTTCCTTCCTTCCTTCCTTCCTTCCTTCCTTCCTTCCTTCCTGGCTAAGAATATGGTGGCCTCCATCTCACTAATGCTGGAGAACGTGACATGTACAGATGGGGGTTCCAATGTTTTCAGACGAAGGTGCTCGCTGGTAATAAGAAATGTGGCTGGAAATAGCTGAATATTAAATCATTAAAACTGGTCAAATAAAAAGCAATTCCGTTTCTCTCTCTCTCTCTCTCTCTCTCTCTCTCTCTCTCTCTCTCTCTCTCTCTCTCCCTCCCTCCCTCCCTCCCTCCCTCCCTCCCTCCCACCTCTGGGACTATATACCAGCACATCTGGACTGACTGCAAGATACAAAAGAAGAAACATGGAAAGAAAACGTCCCTGCTGGAAAGAGACCTCCTGCTTTGGGTTGGTTGGTGACCTGAAGAGGTGTAAGGACGACGGGATCTGAGAATGAATTCATCGAATAGCTGCCAGCAGCATTTCATTGAGAAGAGATTCCACATTTTACATTTTATGCTATACTTAGTGTTAGTTACATGAAGAGGGGCCAGTGAACTGGGGTGGGGTGTGGCTTCTCAGGTCAGGTTAGGTCACCTCAGGACAGGGAGGGGCTGAGGAGTGTAGCTTTGGCCTTGACAATAGGCACCAGTCAGATGCTAATGTCAGACCCTGAGACTTCCTCAAAAGGAGACCCTTGCTTATCTAAAAAAAATGCCTGACCTTGGGAAAAGGACTTGGTGGCCAGCAGGCAATGGAAACCTTTCCTATCTTCCCAGAACGCGCCCTCCTGAAAGGGAAAGTCATGATATCTTACTCTTTTCCAAAGGATACCCCTACCATTCTGATCATTATGTACTGACTAACTCTTCCACTATGTAAGTAAGTATGTAAGTAAGTAAATAAGTAAGTAAGGAAGTAAATAAATAAATAAAGTAAGTAAGTAAGTAAGTAAGTAAGTAAGTAAGTAAGTAAGTGAATGGATGAACAAAAAGTTCCCTGTTGTTGACTTTTGATTTCATAATGAAACTCTCTCTCTCTCTCTCTCTCTCTCTCTCTCTCTCTCTCTCTCTCTCTCTCTCACACACACACACACACACACACACACACACACACAAACACACAAAACAACAAACCTAAACATATAAACATAAAATAAAAGGAAGCACAACACTTTTACTCACTCAGGGAGCAGAGTGAAAGTTTTCCAGGCAGGGCTATGGAGAGAGAGAGAGAGAGAGAGAGAGAGAGAGAGAGAGAGAGAGAGAGAGAGAGAGAGAGAGAGAGAGAGTTTAGGTTCAATTCCCAGCATCCACATGGCAGCCCACAGCTGTCTATAATCCCAGTTCCAGAGGCCTGAGAGCCCAAAAACACAAATGCACATAAGATAAAAATAAATAAATTTTTTTTAAAGAACAAACTGAGAAACAAGGAAAGATAGTGCTGGCTGGCAGGTGAGCTTTCAGTTCCCTGACAACAATAAACACATGATGGAGGAAACACGAAGTTCTTATTATATTATGTGGGTGTGATGAGAGATTGTGAGTGTCCTGTCAGAACAAAGTCCCACAGTTGATGAAAATTACCCCCAAACTTACAGCGGACAAAATACATCCCAAGTTTGTAAATGTGTGATCAACCATTTGTTGGTTGGGTGGGCTGGAGATGCTAAGGACTGGGGTTAACCCAGGGGACATGGCCAACTTGAATCACAATATTCATCAGAGCATGAGAAGAAGACTGTGAAAAGGACACAAAAGGAGACATAATTGGGGTCCTTCCTTCCTTCCTTCCTTCCTTCCTTCCTTTGCTCAGGAAGTGACTGACAGATGAGACTTTGTCCAAGCAGGTTCTGAAATACTACACTTGAGTGAGTCTCCCCCTCTGTGGGTATTAGTCCTCCCTTCTTTCTGTAGGGAGGTGCTGCATGTCTCTTAGAAGTAACCTGGTTTCCTATGCACAAGGTGACGCAGAGGAAAGCTTTCTAAGCCTTATACAGAGTGCTTCAGGACTTAAGAGACCTCAGGTAGTATAGTGGTGCCCAAGTCACTTGCTTGATGCTTCAGACTCATGTCATTGATTGAAGAGCAGAAGAGCAGAACATAGCCTGGATTCACAAAGATTCCCAACACAAAGCCGTCGACACCCAGAGCTAACAAGAAATGGCAGTCTCAGCCGGGCTGTGGTGTGTGGTGGTGGGTGCATGCCTTTAATCACGGCACACACACAGATCTTTGTGAGTTCAACCCTTTTTCTTTTGAAAAACAAAACAAAACAGCAAAAGGAAGGAAGGAAGGAAGGAAGAAAGGAAGGAAAAAATTGCAAACTCTTCCCACGCCATTGGCTCCTCTCAGGCTGAACCGGAGACCAGGGTGTCATTCAAAACTGGGAAGCCAGAAACCTGGGGGGGGGGGGGGGGTCACAGGAAGACTGCACCACTTGATGCCTCAACCCGGCTAATGGCTGTGATATAAAGCACGGTAAAAAAAAAAAAATCCGGGCTTTGGCAAAGCACTACCCCCCCCCCTTTTCTATTATTGCTGGTACACAACAAAAAGGACTCGTGTGGGGGGGGGGGGGGCGGGGGGGCGGGATGGTGGTGGTGCAGTGCCGGTATTGAAATCTCACTGACTCCTTCCTGACTTTGTCAAATCAACTATCATGAATCTTGGATGTGCGTTGGCCCTTCCTTTAGGAACTCACAGAGACAAGACAGGCCTATTGCATCCCAGAAACCTCCCAGTTCCTGAGCCCTAGCCCTGGAAGGCTCAAGGCCATCACATCCAGAAATCTCTCTAGTCCCTGCTAGTGCCAGGACCAACCACTTCTTTCTCCATGTTTTCTTGTGAGACCTGGGGCCAGCTTTCTGCTTCCTCACTCTGGCCTCTCCACGATCTCCGTTCTCTCTTGAAGTAGACTCATCCGATCTAGACGACGACGTGTCCATAAGCGAGTCTTATAGGCACCGAAAGAGTGTGTCTTGAGGGCACTTGGCGTTTCTAGGATACGAGTGACATCACAAAATTCCGAGAGCTCTCCAGGATACGGTAGAATTTCCAGAGAAGAGACTGCTGCTGGTGTCATGAGGCATGGACTTTACCTCCTCCCTAATATTTCTCCCCTGAACTGACTGACCGGAAGCTGAGCTTTCCTTTCCAGGAGTCTCTCTCCTGACACACAGAGGAAACCATTCAGGATCTCCTCCTTCCAAAACCAGAAATTTCTCTCTACTTCATGAAAATCTTTTCACTGCTTCCTCCACCCCGTGGGGAGTTAGTTGAACACGCACTCTTTCATGTGAGAGGCAGGCAGGCAGGCCCTTGCTCTCCTGAACGGATATTTATACTCGGTAATATGAGAAATTAGGCCAGGAGGATACGGAGGATGGGGGTTGAATCCCCTGAAGTGAACAAGCACTTAAGGAAATTTGACTCTGAGTGGCGAGAGATGAATACCTAAAAATGGTATTGCTGGATCTTGAGGAAGGTTGTTGCCTGATTTTTCTGAGAAATCGCCACACTGATGTCCAAAGGGGTGGTACCAGCTGGCATTTCCACCGGCCATGCAGGACTGTTCCTTTTCCCCACCACCTCCCCTGCATAAGTTGTCATCAGTGATTTTTTTGATCTTGGCCATCCTTACAGGTTTAAGATGGAATCTCAGAGTTGTTTTGATTTACATTTCTCAGAGGACTAAGCATGTTGAACATTTCCTTAAGTGTCTTTTAGCCATTTTAGATTCCTCTGTTCAGAGTCCTCTGTTTAGGTCTGTACTCCATTTTGTGAATTGGATTATTTGTTCCTGAGATGACCGATATCTTGAGTTCTTTGTGTATCTGCCTGATGTGGGGTTAGTGAAGATCTTTTCCCATTCTGTAGGCTGTCCGTTGTTTTGTCTTGTTGACCGACCATGCCTTTCGCTTTTCATATTTGCTTTTCAGTTTCAGGAGGTCCCATTAATAGAGTAATTGTTTCTCTCCGTGTCTGTGCTGCTGGGGTTCTATTTAGGAAGTGGTTCCCTGTGCCAATGCGTTCAAGTGTACTTTACTTCCCACTTTCTCTTCTATAAGGTTCAGTGTGGCTGGCTTTATTATGTTGAGGTCTTTGATGCATCTGGACTCGAGTTTTGGGCATCGAGATAGATAGGGGACTAGTTTCATTTTTCTACATGTTGATATCCAGTTAGGCCAGCACCACTCGTTCAATATGCTTTCTTTTTTCCATTGGATATGTTTTTGTTTCTTTATCAAAGATCAGGTGTTCGAAGATGTGTGGATCGATATCCGGGTCTTCTATTCGGTTCCATTGGTCCTCCTGTCTGTTCTTATGCCAGGACCAGGCTCTTTTCAGTGCTTTAGTTTACAGAGTCTTCTTTAAGGTGGGGCACAGAAGAGGTTAACCTAATAAGGTACCTTAGCTCTTCGGCTTTTCTAGCCGATAGGAATCCAGTAGAGTTGGTGTCAAGGTTCACACTGACACTAACAGCTGTAACTTGAGCAGAATTTGTGACCCACATGAAATCCGCAATGAATTGCAGCAAATCTGAGGCGCTCAAACTTGCTCAGTCTCTGTATCTGAACATATAGACATTTGCAATGATCACTGGCTTTAGATGTTTGTTTGTTTGTTTGTTTGTTTGTTTTTCATTTTGTTTTTCCACGAGACAGGGTTTCCTTGTAGCTGAAGCTTTAATGGCTTGGTGTCTTGAAACGTCCTCCCTACTTCTATTTTTGTGACTTACTGCTTCAAAGAACTTCTCCATTTCTTTATCCCTAAGGAAAAAGAAATATAATCACTAAATACTTCTTAAAAAGCATTCTTTCTATATTTATGTATATTCTTTATATATAAGAATAATCCTTATTTATTAAGATTCAATTGAACAGTAAACATGTTGTTCTGTACTGAAGCTCTGAGGTCCCATCTTATGAATAGGCTGTTTAGGACCAACCAATTTGAAGACATCTGGAAAAAAGCTATGTAATGACATTCTGCCTAAGAGTCACTTCCAAGTTTTAGTTCTTTGTAGATAATACACCTTGAAGCATAAGGGTACCTACCCTTTTTCTCATTCAAGTAATGTTCTCATCATTCAGTGATTTCTCCTCCCTTTTTCTTTTGGGGAGTGGCATGATCAGATCAGGAAAAGAAGGATGTGTGTGGCAAGTCGGTGCCCGCTCAGAGTCCCCCACCCATTTGAGGACAGAACAGAGAAACAAGAATGGCGGGGGGGTGGGGGCAAGGAGGGGGTTCTGCTGACATTAGAGTTATGGATGGCTGCCAGCTGTTTCTTGGCTGCTGTGAGGACAGGAACCCAGCAAAGACAGAGACATGCCAGACAGGAGGCTTTGGTTGAAAGCTGAACTGAACTGAATAGAAACTGGCTGTTCCTTTTTTAGTGTTTTCAGAGTTATGTCCGAGGAACCTTCTACTTACATGAAATAAAAACAAATCCTTTCAAACATCCAGGTGTCCTCTGCTGACCGGGGTGGGTGGGTGGGTGGGTGGGTGGGTGGGGATGGAAAACAAAAACAAAGATAAGAGGGATTTTAGTTGTTCTAAAATCCTCGGGGGCAAAACGTCCCCAGGAGAATGGCAAGAGTTCATTGGGCAACTGTCTGTCTCCTGTGGCATCCTTTCAAGCTTTTCTCACTTGAGGTTCGATGGTGTCAGCTGTAAGATTTTCATCTTTTACCATCATGTGAGATTCTAGCCTTTTTTTTTAAATTGAGAGATAGACATATATATGTTCCCTCTCGTTCTAATGGCTGTACAGCTTTGACCAAAAAAGCAGGTTGGGTTTCATCAAAGAATTTCTCTCTGTTTTATAATTCAACCACCTCTGAGTCAGATCAACTTAACTTAAGTTAAGTTGGTTAAGACCCTAACCCTAACCCTAACCCTAAACCCTAAACCCTAACCCTAACACTAACCCCAAACCTAACCCTGTTTTGAGTTTTCAGATCTCCTGTTCAAGATCAATCATTTCTTTCCTAATTCAGTGTCTTGGGAAACAAACATTAAAGGGTAAGCCAGGCGGTGGTGGCGCACGCCTTTAATCCCAGCACTCGGGAGGCAGAGGCAGGCGGATCTCTGAGTTGGAGGCCAGCCTGGTCTACAAGAGCTAGTTCCAGGACAGGCTCTAGAAACTACAGGGAAACCCTGTCTCGAAAAAAAAAAAAAAAAAACCAGAAAACAAAAAAAACCACAAACATTAAAGGGTGTGGCTACAGCACCACTGGACGTCTTTGATATGGATATCTGCTGCCTTTCCTGTTGGAGTTGGGAAATTAAAAGTTGTTGACTTGAATTCACTCATTGCAAAAAAAAAAAAAAAACCTTTATTTTATTAGTTCACATTTTAACTTGATTTTTTTTTTTTCTGTTTTTGAGACAGGAATTGGCTTTTTATGTGTGTTACAGACAATCTATGTCACTACATTGCCCAGGACTTCTTTCTGAACAGTTCCATGAAAGTAGTCAGCTGCCCAAAATATACGGCTGCTGCTGCTGCGGCAATTTTAAAGAAAATAAATAAAAATAAATAACCTGAGATAAACAAAGAAAAAAGGAAAATAGCTGTTTTTCTTCCTTCCTTCCTTTCTGTTTTCTCTGTCTTCTTCTTCTTCTTCTTCTTCTTCTTCTTCTTCTTCTTCTTCTTCTTCTTCTTCTTCTTCTACTTCTTCTTCTTCTTCTTCTTCTTCTTCTTCTTCTTCTATTATTATTATTATTATTATTATTAAATGAGAAACACAATTTTTTTTTAAATTAAGGGCTTGGAGAGAGAGCTGGCTCGGTGGCTCTGAGAAAGTGGTTTCCATTTCCAGCACCCGTATGGTAGCTCATATATCATTGTAACTCCAGTTCCTGGGTGATCTGACACCCTCACAACAAAGAAACAAAAAACCTGAAGCCAGTGATCATTGCAGACATCTGAATGTTCAGAAACTGAGACTGAGCAAGTTTGAGTGCCACAGATTTGCTGCAATTCATTGCGGATTTCATGTGGATCACAAATTCTGCTCAAGTTACAGCTGTTAGTGTCAGTGTGAACCTTGACACCAACTCTACTGGATTCCTATCGGCTAGAAAAGCCGAAGAGCTAAGGTAACCTTATTAGGTTAACCTCTTCTGTGCCCCACCTTAAAGAAGACTCTGTAAGCTAAAGCACTGAAAAGAGACTGGTCCTGGCATAAGAACAGACAGGAGGACCAATGGAACCGAATAGAAGACCCGGATATCGATCCACACATCTTCGAACACCTGATCTTTGATAAAGAAACAAAAACATATCCAATGGAAAAAAGAAAGCATATTGAACGAGTGGTGCTGGCCTAACTGGATATCAACATGTAGAAAAATGAAACTAGTGCCCTATCTATCTCGATGCCCAAAACACGAGTCCAGATGCATCAAAGACCTCAACATAATAAAGCCAGCCACACTGAACCTTATAGAAGAGAAAGTGGGAAGTAAAGTACACTTGAACGCATTGGCACAGGGAACCACTTCCTAAATAGAACCCCATCAGCACAGACACTGAGAGTGAAAGACTTTCGGGCACCTTAGCATAACTGCACCCCCCTTCCTGGGAACCAGGACCCTGGTAACCAACCACACGTGCACTGGAGCTTTGAGTCCTTTCCATCCCCATTGTAGTCTTTCTTCAATAGACTCATACCCTGGAACTGGGGTGAGACGACCTACAGGTGTTCTTCCTTGTAATCGCCATAACATTGATTAAGTAGAGTTAGCTGACCATTGAATGAACTAGTCACAATAGTTGACAAATGATTTTTGGAATTTCCCTTTGATTCTGTACTACCCCCTCCCTGATTTTGTGGTTTTTTTCCTTTAAAAGGGCTTGTAATAGACAAAGCAGGGGTCCCTCTCCTCTCGAGGCTGAGGGACCTCTGCCGTGGCAGAATAAAAATTCCTCTTGCTATTGCATCAACCGTGCAGAGAGTGTCTCTTGGGGCGACCTCCTCCTTGGTGGGGCTTTAGGGCCCAACAAGAGAAACGATTAATATATTAATGGGACCTCCTAAACCTGAAAAGCTTATGAAAAGCAAAGGACACAGTCAACAAGACAAAATGACGGATGGCCTACAGAATGGGAAAAGATCTTCACTAAGCCCACATCAGGCAGAGGTCTGCTCTCCAAAATATACAAAGAACTCCAGAAATTGGTCATCTCCAGAACAAATAATCCAGTTCACAAAATGGAGTACAGATTTATTTAACTTTATATGTGCGATGGTGTGAGGGTGTCAGATCATCCAGGAACTGGTTTACAATCATGTATGAGCTGCCATACGGGTGCCAGGAATGGAAACCACTTCCTCAGAGCCACTGAGCCATCAAGCCCTTAATTTTTTTAAAAAATTATGTTTCTCTGTGTGTACATGTGCGTGCGTGCGTGCGTGCGTGCGTGCGTGCGTGCGTGCTGGTGTGTGTGTGTGTGTGTGTGTGTGTTTATGGATGGGGTGGCTTTTGAACTCACCAAGATGAAAACATTCAAAAAGACTGTTTCCATATCTGGCAGAGAGGCAGGTGGATCTCTGGGAGTCTGAGGCCAGCCTGGTTGAAAAGAGCTTGTTCCAAAGACAGGCTCCAAAGCAACAGACAAACCCTGTCTCGAAAATCAAAACAAAAACACCAACAAAAAAAAAAAAAACATAACTTAAATGAGAGGGGAGGGGGGATGTTGATTTGTCGATTTACAGACCAGAAATTAAAAAAAAAAAAAAAAAAAAACATAATGTTACCAAGATGAGAGGCTGGTTTATATAGTGAGTTAAAGGTTACAGAGAAACCCTGCACCAAAAAAATAATAAAGGAAGAAAACAGAAAAAAAACAAGGAAGGAAGACAGGAAGGAAGACAGGAAGGAAGGAAGGAAGGAAGGAAGGAAGGAAGGAAGGAAGGAAGGAAGGAAGAAAAAACAGGTGTTTTCCTTTTTTTTCTTTGTTTATCTCAGGTTATTTTAGTTTTTTTTTTTTTTTTAATTGCAGGAGCAGCAGCAGTATATTTTGGGCAGCTGCCTATCTGAGTAATGGTGGCAGCGCATTTCTTTATTTTCAGTTCTGGGCCCTCAGAGATCAGGAGTGGCAGAGGCAGGCAGATCACTGTGAGTTTGAGGCTACCTTGTTCTGCAGTGTGAGTTTCAGCAAAGGCAAAGCGACAGACACAGAGAAACCCTGTCTTGGGGAAAAAGTGTGTTTACTACAGGCCTTTAATTCCAGCATTTGGAGGCAGAGGTAGAGGCAGGGGCAGCTAGATCTCTGTGAGTCTGAGGCCAGCCTTGTCTACAAAGTGAGTTCCAGGGCAAACAAGGATACACAGGGGGAACGCCTATGTAGAAAACACACAAATAAAATAATAATAATAATAATAATAATAATAATAACAATAATAAATTATTAAGAGCTCAATTAATTGACTTCACCCACAATTCAAAAATTAAAAAATAAAACAAAGAGTGTGTCTGACTGATCAGTGAAAGGACCAACGGGGCCAAGGGGCTGCCACAATTATGGCCTGGTGAGAGGGAGGGAGGGAGGGAGGGAGGGAGGGAGGGAGGGAGGGAGAGAAGGAGGGAAGGAGGGAGCAAGAGCAGTTCTCTGCCACCTAAATGCCTTTCAAACACATTTCACCTTGGCAACCACTTGCTTGCTTTCTTGAGGATTCTTTTTCAGTAGCTGTGTCTGTACAACCCCACACCCCACTTCTCATACTAAATACCGAGTCTGAGAAAATTAAAACAGCCATGGAAAAATTCCCACTTGGATATCTTTTACTTCCCCACAAAACAACAACAACAAACATATGCATATCTAAGCAGATCGATCAAGTTGTAGCCTCACCCTTTAATGGTTCAGCAAGGAGTTTTAGCTGTTGGGAAGGGGTGGTGACCTTGAACTTGACAAATCTGTTAAATCTGGAGTCTCACTCCTAATAGGTACCCTCAGGGGACAGGAGTGGAGGCCAGGGCCCCTGCAACAGGAGATCTTCTAGATCATCTACAGGCTCTTAGGGATCCTGGGCTTGCTTAGTGAAAAACATGAGAGACAGAGAATTTTTTTGTTTTGTTTTGTTTTCTGAGACAAGGTTTCTCTGTAGCTTTGGCACCTGTCCTGGAACTGTAATACAGGCTGGCCTCAAACTCACAGAGATCTGCCTGCCTGTGCCTGGCACAGAGAAAATTAAAACAGCCATGGAATTATATGAAAAATTCTCCTTTTGATATCATTCCCAGAAATACTAACATAATGAAGTATTTGGAACGTTTTCAATTCAGACAGAAAAAAAAAAGTGTCATTTTATTGATTTATTTTAGAGGGTCCGTTTCCTACCAGGATGGGTCGCACTTGCTGTGTTGTTGAAGATGATCTCCTGATCCTTGTCTTTCCAGTTCCTGAGTGCTGGCTGGCAGGACAGACATGGGCTCACCGTACACTCGAGTATTTTTGATGCAGTATGGAGAGCCTGGAGCCCAAAGGACAAGGCTTCAGCTTCCCCTGCCCCCCCGACATAAGCCAGATAAATAAATGATTACCCAGCAGCAGAAGCATGGAATGAGCTTCTCAGAGTTATGTCCGAGGAACCTTCTACTTACATGAAATAAAAACAAATCCTTTCAAACATCTAGGTGTCCTCTGCTGACCGGGGTGGGGATGGAAAGCAAAAACAAAGATAAGGGGCTGGAGAGATGGATCAGAGGTTAAGAGCATTGCCTGCTCTTCCAAAGGTCCTGAGTTCAATTCCCAGCAACCACATGGTGGCTCACAACCATCTGTAATGGGGTCTGGTGCCCTCTTCTGGCCTGCAGGCATACACACAAACAGAATATTGTATACATAATGAATAAATAAATATAAAAAACAAAAACAAAGATAAGAGGGATTTTAGTTGTTCTAAAATCCTCGGGGGCAAAACGTCCCCAGGAGAATGGCAAGAGTTCATTGGGCAACCAACCGTCTGTCTCCTGTTGCATCCTTTCAAGCTTTTCTCACTTGAGGTTCGATGGTGTCAGCTGTAAGATTTTCATCTTTTACCATCATGTGAGATTCTAGCCTTTTTTTTTTAAATTGAGAGATAGACATATATATGTTCCCTCTCGTTCTAATGGCTGTACAGCTTTGACCAAGAAAGCAGGTTGGATTTCATCAAAAAAATTTCTCTCTGTTTTATAATTCATCCACCTTTGAGTGCTAGTAAGTGTCATCTAGTTGGTTTGTGGTGTTTCAGGAACACTTTCCTAATTCTTCTGTTTTTTGGGTTTGGTTTTGTGAGACAGGGTTTATCTATGTCACAGTCCTGGATCTTCCTTGGTAGACAAGGCTGGCCTCTGTGTCATTTCTTCCTACTTGGTTTGTGTTTGATTGTTGTTTTGAGTTTTCTGATCTCCTGTTCAAGATCAAGATCATTTCTCTCCTAACTCCCTGTCCTTGGGACACAAACATTAAAGGGTGTGGCTACAACTCCACTGGACCTCTTTGATATGGATATCTGCTGCCTTTCCTGTTGGAGTTGGGAAATTAAAAGTTGTTGACTTGAATTTACTCATTGCAAAAAAAAAAAGAAAAAGAAAAAGAAAAAAAAACCACCTTATTTATTTTATTATTTCACATTTTAACTTTTTTTTTTAGACAGGAATTGGCTTTTTGTGTGTGTTCCAGACAATCTATCTCACTACATGGCCCAAGACTTATTTTTGAACACTTCCATGAAAGTAGTCAGCTGCCCAAAATATACTGCTGCTGCTGCAATTTTAGAAAAAATTAAATAAAAATAAATAACCTGATATAAACAAAGAAAAAAAGGAAACCAGTTGTTTTTTCCTTCGTTCCTTCCTTCCTTTCTTTCTTTTTTGTTTTCTTTTTCTTTTCTTTAAATATTTGTTTATTTGTTATGTATACAATATTCTATCTGTGCGTATGCCTGCAGGCCAGAAGAGGGAACCAGACCTTATTACAGATGGTTGTGAGCCACGATGTATGTGGTCACTGGGAATTGAACTCAGGACCTTTGGAAGAGCAGGCAATGCTCTTTACCACTAAGCCATCTCTCCAGCCATCTGTTTTCTTCTTTTATTATTTTTTTTTCGTGCAGGGTTTCTCTGAATATTACCTTTAACTCACTATATAAACCAGGCTGTCATCTTGCTGACATTATGGTTTTGTTTTTTTTCTTATTTCCTGTCTGTAAATTGACAAATTGACCTCTCTCTCTCTCTCTCTCTCTCTCTCTCTCTCTCTCTCTCTCTCTCTCTGTCATTTTCTCTAGTTTAATTTATGTTTTAATTTTTTGGTTTGTGTTTTTGTTTTGATTTTCGAGGCAGGGTTTCTCTGTTGCTTTGGAGCCTGTATTTGGAGCAAATTCTTTTCGACCACCAGGCTGGCCTCAAACTCCCAGAGATCCACCTGCTGCTGCCAGATATGGAACCCGTCCTTTTGAATGCTTTCATCTTGATGAGTTCAAAAGCCATTCCATAAACACACACACACACACACAACAGGCACACCCAGAGAAACATATTTTTTTTTTAATTAATGGCTTGGAGAGATGGTTCGGTGGCTCTGAGGAACTGGTTTGCATTCCCAGCACCCATATTCCAGGTCATACGTGATTGTAAATCCAGTTCCTGGGTGATCTAACACCCTCACACCATTGCACATATAAAGTTAAATAAATCATAAAAAAAAATCTTCTCTCTGTCTGGGTGGCGGTGGCACACTTTAAGATTCAATTGAACAGAAATCTTGGATATATATACCCAAAAGTGGTATTGCTGGGTCTTAAGGAAGGTTGTTTCCTACTTCTCTGAGAAATTGCCACACTGACATCCAAAGGGGCTCTACTAGCCTGCATTCCCACCAGCAATGCAGAAGTGTTCATTCCCTTTTACCCACAACCTCTCCAGCATAAGTTGTCACCAGCTGTGCAGGACTGACTGTATGTTGACCTTCCCTTCACCCCTCCCCCATGGCCTCCTCAGAGATGGTGAGGCCTCCTGCAGGGAATCCTCTGCCCGTGGCTCCCCCTGGGACCCACTCTCTTCCTTCTCCCAGCCCCAGGCTACATCTCAGGCATAAGTGGCAGGCCCTCTGTTTACCCAGGATGTGACAGACACAGACAGGGGAAAGACAGAGAGGAACGAGAAGAATGGTGTTCATTCTCTCACTAAAGGCAGGCCTGCAGTGACTGAAAGAATCAGAACCAGAGAGATGGAATTTCTGGAATTTCCAGAAACCACATGGTGGGAATCTAGTGCCCTCTTCTGGTGACAGGGCCTAGATATGCATATCCGCTGCTTTCTTGTTGAAGCTGGGAAACACTACCTTCTTGCTGAAGTTGGATAATTGTTGAATTCAGTCATTTTCAGGTTTCTTAGAAAAAACAAAACAAAACAAAAAGCCCCTTCTTTGTTTTATTTCACATTTTAGCTTAATTTTTTTTTGAGACAGGAGCTGTCTTTTTATTTATGTTTCAGACAAACTATTTCATTACATGGCCCAGGACTTCTTTCTGAACACTGTTGCTGCAAATACAATCTTAAAAGAAAAACTAAAATTAAAATAAATGACCTGGCATTAACAAAGACAAAAAAGAAAAAAAAAACCTGCATTTTCTTCTTGCTTGCTTGCTTGCTTGCTTGCTTTTTTCTTCTTTTATTATTTTTTGAGGCACAGTTTCTCTGTGTAATGTCCCTAGCTGTCCTGGAACTCACTGTATAGACCAGGTTGTCTTCTTGGTAACGTTATGTTTTTTTTTCTTGTTTCCTATCTGTAAATCTGTAAATCCACATTTCTCTCTCTCTCTCTCTCTCTCTCTCTCTCTCTCTCTCTCTCTCTCTCTCTCTCTCTCTCTGTTTATTTTTTGTTTGCTTTTGTGTTTTGCTTTATGAGACAGGGGTTCTCTGCTACTTTGGAGACTGTTCTTGGAACTAGCTCCTTTCTTGTAGACCGGGCTGGCCAAAAACTCCCAGAGATCCTGCCTCTGCCAGATATGGAGAGAGTGCTCTTGAATGCCTTCCTTCGGTGAGGTCAAAAGTGACCCCACCTACACACACACACACACACACACACACACACACACACACACACCAAACACACCAAACACAAATACAAACACAGGCACAGGCAAACCCAGAGACACATAAATAAACTTTTAAATTAAGAGCCTGGAGATCTAGCTTGGTGGCTCTTCCTGAGAAATTGGGTTCAATTCCCAGCACCCGCATGGCAGCTCATAGTGAGTGTAAATCCAGTTTCTGGGTGATCTGACACCTTCAAACCACCGCACATAAACTAAACTTAAATAAATCATAAAAACTATTTAAAGCCGGGCGGTGGTGGCGCACGCCTTTAATCCCAGCACTCGGGAGGCAGAGGCAGGCGGATCTCTGTGAGTTCGAGGCCAACCTGGTCTACATAGAGCTAGTTCCAGGACAGGCTCTAAAAAAGCTGCAGAGAAACCCTGTCTCGAAAAACCAAAAAAAGAAAAAAGAAAAAAAGAAACTATTTAAGAAATTGAAATTAAAGGAAGTCCTACACAAATGGAAACATTGTCTCAAATAAAAGTAAAATAAAATGTAAAAGAGTGTGGTGCAAGTACAGTTATGAAAATGTTTTGAAATGTGGCACCTTCCCTGTCTCCCCCACATATACAGGCACATTGAGATGTTTAAATAAAATTTGAAATTGACCGGGCAGTTGTGGTGCAGGCCTTTATTCCCAGCACATAGGGGGCAGAGGCAGGTGAATCCCTTGGGAGTTTGAGGCCAGCCTGGCCAGCTCCAGGCTCTCAGTACTGCATCAAAACCTCGAGTGTATGTTGAGCCATGTCTGTCCTGCCAGACAGCACTCAGGAACTGGAAAGACAAGGATCAGGAGATCATCTTCAACAACACAGCAAATGTGAACCATCCTGGTGGGAAACAGACCCTCTAAAAGAAACCAATAAAATGACATTTTTATTTTTTTCTGTCTGAAGTGGAAATGTTCCAAATAATTCACTATGTTAGTATTCCTGGAAATGCTATCAAAGGGATAATTTCTTATATTATTCCACGGCTGTTTTAATTTTCTCTGTGCCAGGCAGAGGCAGGCAAATCTCTGTGAGTTTGAGGTCAGCCTGTTCTACAGTTCCAGGACAGGTGCCAAAGCTACAGAGAAACCTTGTCTCAGAAAACCAAAAAGAAAAAAAAAAGTCTCTGTGTCTCCTGTCTTTTTCTAAGCAGGCCCAGGAACACTAAGAGCCTGTAGATCTCCTGTTGCAGGGGCCCTGGCCTCCACTCCTGTCCCCCGAGGGCACCTGGTAGGAGTGAGACTCCAGATTTAACAGATTTGTCAAGTTCAAGGTCACCAGCTCTTCCTAACAGCTAGAACTCCTTGCTGAACCATTAAAGGGTGAGGCTACAACTTGATCGATCTGCTTAGATATGCATATTTTTGTAGTTGTTGTTTTTGTTTAGTGGGGCAGGACAAGATATCCAAGTGGGAATTTTTCCATGGCTGTTTTAATTTTCTCAGACTCGGTATTTAGTATGAGAAGTGGGGTGTGGGGTTGTACAGACACAGCTACTGAAAAAGAATCTCAAGAAAGCAAGAAAGTGGTTACCATGGTGAAATGTGTTTGAAAGGCATTTAGGTGGCAAGGAACTGCCCTTGCTGCCTCGCTCCCTCCCTCCCACCCTCTCTCTGTTCCTCCCTCTCACCAAGCCATAATTGTGGCAGCCCCCTGGTCCACATAGTTCTTTCACTGATCAGTCGGACACTCTCTTTGTTTGTTTTATTTTTTAATTTTTGAATTGTGGGTGAATGATGCGGCGAAGATTGGAAATAACCAAAAATAGTCCTTTTATAATTATTCAATTTTAATACAAAGGGAGATAAGGGAACTTACAGAACCAAGGGTCCAGCGGAGCTGAAGGTGAGCGCGGGGCAGCGCAAAGAGCGGGGCGCCTTCCGGCTCCCCAATCCTATTTAAGGGGAATGCTACCCCGCTGGAGCAGCCACGCCCCTGAACGCAGGGATTGGGCCAGCTGCCCCAACATCTCCCCCTTTTGTCTAAATAAGACAGATTCAGAAACCAAATACAACTATATACAATGGGAACAGATCATATAAAATTACAAAAAGTAAACAATATCAGGCGAGAAGTATATAACGAAGAATTTTTCTAATCACTCTACTTTGGGAAGTCTAAATAATCTAGAAGGTAGCTACCATTATCTAATCTTCAACCCCATCAAAGATCTGAGAAGGAGAGTAAAATTACCAAAGCAACCAGGAAGCACAAACGAGAAACTTCCAAAAAGTGCAACAGAAGACAGAGACAATTGACTACCTGGGCAACCACACGAAGTCTTGATAGCAATGTTGAGGCAACCAACTTTGGCTGAGGCCTGAAAAAACCTGACATACCATTATACAATGGCAAGGAACCTTTAGTAGAACTATCCTATCCTGTCTTGGCAAGATAAGACAATTCTGTTTTATCCACTTATGGATATTTCGTACTTTAGTCAGTAATGGAGGTATGGGCTTTTCTTTGCCCCAAGGCCAGTTCTGCCAAGTAGAAGACAAACTCCCAGTGGAGTGTCTTTGGTGCTCAACGTTCTCTCGGGAGTAGAGTATTGTTGCCAGGAGTGATTGTGTCTCATAAATACAAAACTGTAGGTTAGATTAAAGGCCATGTTCTACAGCTCTTCAAAGAGGTCGAAGATTATGCTATCTATACTAAATACAACCTCTATGTGTCTAAAAAACCTGATTGTCCTAAATATAAATATGACCAACATATGATTCTCAACACTTATGTAACTGTATGACTAATAGAATAGACAACTGTGCAATAAATGAAGACAATGATTTCCAAATGTAAACAGGGTCCTTACATAAATAATATCTGAGGTAGAAATGTACAGTGCAATATGGTAAACAATGTCATTACATAAATAATATCAGAGGTAGAGATGTACATTGCAATATAGTAAGCAATGTCAATATAACAATTGTTTCAAACAGAGGTAGTATCATACTCTCATACAATGTTCAATATATCAATATACAAGAATCAACACTCATATAGTTTTTTTTTAAAAAAACAATAACTCACAAAAATCAATTATTCCTTCAGATCACCAGTTAATCCCTCCCTCCCCCCCCCTTTTTTTAATACATATAGATATACACATAATTTATACCCCTGAGTCCATATAAAGCCTTCCACAACCCGACCACCCTATACCAGCCACCAATTAGTGTCCCTAAATCTGAGGGTAAACTTTGTTGGGAGGGGGGGGTGTCGTCATCCAAGATTGCTTCCAGCTGACATAGGGGCGACTTTTCTTCCCAGGGGTTCCTGTGAAAGCAAATGATGGTAGAATACCCAGGGTAACATTTCGTCTAGGAAAAATGTGTCCAGCCTCTGAATTTTTTTTTTTTTTGAAAAATGAGGCCAGAAAGTTGTCAAAAATGTGCACCATTCAAAAGTGTTCTGTGCAATTGGTACCAAAAAACAGGCCAAATATTAGCGCTACTAAAACATGACGTCATAATAACTAGTTGGAGTTGATGTTGCGGGGCCCCGTCTTCATCCTGGAAACTGCAAAGAATACTGAAGAAAAAAAAAATTTTTGTCGTTTGTTGCGAGAGAGATAAGCATTATCTACAAGGACACATACAGAAGTATACGTGCATATCTTCAATGAAAGGTGCATTAAAAACAACCATAGATATGAATGAAGGCAAAGAAGGCAAATATATTGGTACCATCATCAACATTATTGTTATTAATATTCTGTCTCATAATTTTACTCCTAACCTGAGACAGAAACTCTGAGAAATCTCTTATAAACAAGCTTGGAATTGGAGAGGGACTGGGCCAGAGTCCAACTCCAAGAAACCAGCTCTGAATATCTATGAAGAAATGCATATTGACACACATACAAAAATTGTTTTTTATACTCACCGAGCTTACCCAATGTTAATGCTGATCCTTGTTGGGTTGCAATTGGTTCCAATTCATCAATATTCAAGGTATGCAGGGTCCCTCAGGTCCTTTGCAGGTGAGCGTCTTCCTGTGGGGATAAGAAAAGAACCCTGCCCCCGTACTATAGGTTTCTTACCATCAGTATGTTCACCATCCTTGTGCATGAATTGTTATTTTTCTTTCCCAAGGGGCTTTTCCTCTTCAAACCGAACCTTTATTAATTTTGATGGTATCCACGATTTTTCTTCTCCTGTGGAGACAAGAGCAAAACCCCTTCCCCAACGCAGCACATCCCCTGGCTTCCATTGTGAGGTTAGCACATCCTTGAAATAAACTGGTTGATTTAATTCAACAGACTTTTCCATTATCCAATGTCTCTCTGCAGCCGTTGTCCCCTTTTCATTAGCGTTGAGAAAATTCAAAGTTAGTAAAGCATTATGTAATCTATTTCTGGGGGTATTCTCCACCCCCTTTTGCTTGTTTAACATTTCCTTTATCGTCCTATTTGATCTTTCAATGACTGCTTGACCTGTAGGATTGTAGGGTATGCCTGTAACATGCTTAATATTGTAATAGGCAAAAAACCGTTTCATTTTTCTAGAGACATAAGCTGGACCATTATCCGTCTTTATTTGCGCAGGTATACCCATGATGGCCATGACTTCTAATAAGTGAGTGATTACTGAATCGGCCTTTTCTGAGCTTAAAGCAGTTGCCCATTGGAATCCTGAATAAGTGTCAATGGTATGGTGTACATATTTTAATTTTCCAAATTCTGCAAAATGGAACACATCCATCTGCCAAATTTCATTCCTTTTGGTGCCCTTTGGATTAGTCCCTGCAGGCAGTGGTGCTTGGTTATAGAAAGAGCAAGTAGGGCATTTCTTTACAATCTCCTTAGCTTGTTGCCATGTAATAGAAAACTCTTTTTTCAAGCCTTTGCTATTGACATGATGCTTTTCATGAAATTCGGAAGCCTGCAGCACACTACCAATCAATAGCTGATCAATATCTGCATTGCCACGTGCTAAAGGACCTGGCAGACCCGTATGGGATTGGATGTGTGTTATATACATAGGGCAAAGTCTGTTCCTGATCATTTCTTGTACCTGGATAAACAATGAGGTTAGTTCAGTATCATCAGGTATGAATTCGGCAGTTTCAATATGTAAGATAACTCTTTCTGCATATTGTGAGTCAGTAACAATGTTAAGAGGTTCCTTAAAATCCCTTAGCACCATAAGAATGGCAAATAACTCTGCCTTTTGGACAGAATCATAAGGACTTTGTTCCACCTTACTCAAGTCTTCTGATTTGTAGCCTGCCTTCCCTGATTTATTAGCATCAGTATAAAACGTGCGGGCTCCAGTTATCGGAGCATCACGGACAATTCGAGGAAGAATCCAAGAAGTTCTCTTTATAAAGTTAAGCCTTTTGCTTTTTGGATAGTTGTTATTAATTTCTCCTAAAAAGTTAGCACAAGCTCTTTGCCATGGTTCATTATCTTCCCACAATTTTCGTATCTCATCAGCGGTGAAAGGCACTATGATTTCTGCTGGGTCTATGCCTGCTAGTTGGCGAAGTCTCAATTTACCTTTTATGATTAGTTCAGAAACCTTTTCCACATAGGTTTTTAATTTCTTACTTGGCTTATGAGGTAGAAAGAGCCACTCTAAAATAATATCATCTCTTTGCATTAGAATTCCTGTAGGAGAAATTTTTGAAGGCAATATAACGAGAATACAACTGAGTTCTGGATTCACCCTATCCACATGTGCTTCTTGCAATCTTTCTTCAATCATTGTCAGTTCTTTTTCTGCTTCAGCTGTTAATTCTCTGGGACTGTTTAGGTCTCTTTCCCCATCTAAGGTTTTGTTTAAGTGAACTATCATATCAGGTGTTATCCCAACAGCCGGTCGAAGGCTGGAAATGTCTCCCAACAACCTTTGAAAGTCATTAAGAGTATGCAGCTGATCTCTCCTAATTTGTGCCTTTTGTGTCTTAATTTTTTGCAAACCTATTCTATAACCTAGATAATCAACAGAATCTCCTCTCTGAATTTTTTCGGGAGCAATCTGTAATCCCCATTTAGGTAGAACTGTTTTTACCTCTTCAAACAGTTTCTCTAAGGTATCCATGTTTGAGTCAGACAATAATATGTCATCGATATAATGATAAACAACGGATTTGGGAAACATCTTGCGTATTATTTGTAATGGTTGATTCACAAAGTATTGGCACAGGGTAGGAGAGTTCAACATGCCCTGTGGGAGGACGGTCCACTGGTATCTCTTGGTAGGTTGAGAGTTATTATAAGTAGGCACAGTGAAGGCAAACTTTTCTCTATCCTTTTCTTGTAAAGGTATTGTGAAGAAACAGTCCTTTAAATCAATAACTATGAGAGGCCATCCTTTTGGTAATAAAGAAGGCAAAGGAAGTCCAGATTGCAGAGAGCCCATAGGTTGAATAATCCTGTTTATAGCTCTGAGATCCGTCACCATTCTCCATTTACCAGATTTTTTCTTAACCACAAATACAGGAGAATTCCAAGGGCTGGTAGATTCTTCTATATGTTGAGCATCCAATTGCTCTTGTACTAGCTGTTCTAAAGCTTGCAACTTTTCCTCAGATAAAGGCCATTGTTTTGTCCATATCGGTTTCTCAGTCAACCATTTTAGAGGTAGGGCCGTTGGTGGTTCTGGAGGGGCATCCATTGGTTTGTGTTCTTGTACAGCCCGAATGGCTGGTTTTCGCCATCTGTAATACCTTTTGATGTTTTCCTCAGAAATATATGCTCTAGAGGCAGCAGGAATGTTAATTTGAGTATTCCATTGCTGCAATAGGTCACGACCCCATAAATTTACTGCAATATTAGCTACATATGGCCTTAATTTTCCTATATGTCCCTCAGGACCGATGCATTCGACCCATCTAGTGCTTTGCCTTACTCGAGATAGGGTCCCAATTCCCAAAAGTCGAACATTTACATCCTGTAGTGGCCAATACGGATGCCAAGATTCTGGAGTAATGATACTAACATCCGCTCCTGTGTCCAGCAGGCCAGTAATGAAAATGCCATTTACACACACTCTTAACTTTGGTCTTTGATCACTTATAGAAGTTTGCCAAAATACACGTAATTCATCTCTTGGGCTATTTTCGCTTCCAACAACAGACATGGGGATTTCTAATTGTCCTGACAAGGCATGTTCTCCGTTGTAACGGGAAATGACTGGACCACATTCGCCATGGGGGCCTGCGAGAGGCCCCCCATGGCGTTTCCCGCCTGCAACGGATTTCCTTGCCTATCTCTTAATGATTTGCATTCGCTGTCCCAGTGTCTGCCTTTCCCACATCTCCTACATAACCCTGAAGGCTGAGGCCTTCTATTCCTGTTATTCCTGGCAAAGGCATTATTATTATTATTATTTCTGTAAGTCCTTTGTCTGCAATTCCGTTTCATATGTCCCATTCTGCCACAATTAAAACATTTGGTATTCTGATATCTTCTTGTACCGTTGGCAATGGCATCTTCTACCCACTTATCGGCGTGATGGGCGTGATGGGCGTGATGGGCGTGAAGCTCATTCGATTCAATATTCATTGTATGTAAGACCCATTCCTCCAGGGGTGCTGATCTGATCTTTAGGGGCGTCAATACCCTTTTGCACTCTACATTGGCATTCTCATAAGCCAAGGACTCAATTATTACCTGCCTTGCCTCTGGGTCAGATATCCCTATGTGTACAGCTTTAGTTAGTCTATGTAAAAAGTCCACAAATGGTTCTCTCGGATCTTGTTTAACTCTGATATATGATTCCGTTCTCTGTCTTGGGTCTTGAACCCTGTCCCAAGCCTTCAAGGCTGCGGTAGTACATATGGATAGAGTGTGTTCATCATAATTAGCTTGTTCTAGAGGATCAGAATAAAGTCCTTCACCCATAATTTGATCTAGGGTGATGTCAACTCCCTTTGATCTTTCCTGCTGTTCTAAAAGCCTGGCCTCTTGTCTAAACATGCACTTCCAGCTCAACTGATGACCGTTCTCTAACACAGCTGAGACTAGGTCCAACCAGTCCCTAGGGGTTGGGTTAATTGTAAGGGACCAAGACTTTAGCATCTCCTTAACAAAGGAGCTATGCATCCCAAAATTCATAACAGCTTGTTTAATTTCTTTCAGATCATTCATACGGATAGGTTCCCATGTATATTCCTTGGTGATCTTAGGGTTTTTAGAACCAGTCACCTTTTCTGTAGTTATCACTGGGAAAATAGGTAGAGTTCTATTGAAGCTATCCCGGAGAGTTCTATTCGATGTGGTTGGGACTTTCTTCTGTACTATTTGCTCCTGTTCATGAGAGTCCATAATTTCCTCGATCTTTTCAAATCTATTTACCATTGCCTTCTGCAATGCCTCAATCTCTTGTCCAGTATTATGTTCCAAGGCTTTCATAGAGGATTCAAGGGTATGAAGTTTGTCCAATACCGATAACGTCTCATCCTTGGGCAGAATTTTCATGGCATGAATGGTGCCATCTTGTATTGAAATTCTGTCCAGCAATCTTTCATAGCTCTTTGATAAAGTCTTGTTACTACATTTAACGGTTCGAATCTCCTCAGATAATGTTTCAGTTCCTACCGACAGGGATTGTAACTTATGATTCAGATCCGTTGTTCCTGACTCCATACCTTGCATTTTTCTCTCAAGTGATAAAGCCATCTCAGAGAGAGATCTGTTATTCCTTTCCTCGAGAGCTGCAACCGTCTTTTCAAGCTGTTTATTAGTGGCCATCTCAGAGGAAAGTCTATTATGCCTTTCCTCGAGAACTGCAACCATCTTTTCAAGCTGTTTATTAGTGGCCATCTCAGAGGAAAGTCTATTATGCCTTTCCTCGAGAACTGCAACCATCTTTTCAAGCTGTTTATTAGTGGCCATCTCAGAGGAAAGTCTATTATGCCTTTCCTCGAGAGCTGCAACCATCTTTTCAAGCTGTTTATTAGTGTTTTCCAAAGAAGTTATTTCCTTGTTTAGTTTTTTGGCTCCTGCCTGTAAGGACTCTATCTCCTTTTTATTTCCCAACCACGTTGTAATGAAACAAACAAAAATAAAGAAGATACCAAGCCCTGTAAATATCCAGCCAAAGGAAACCACATCTGTATCGCTCAAAAATTCAGTCATCGTGTAGTTGAACAAATTATAGAATCCGTTAATAGTGATATTGTCAGACATTGTTAATCCAAACGGTTGATTTTCAATCAAATGAAAAATTACCTGCAATTACCGTTGTCTGCCACTAGATGGCGCAGGGCCCCGAGTTTCACGTGTTTTGGGAAACCAAAGATGGCGTCCCGCGCAGAGCACAGTAGCTGGGAAGGGGCGGCAATGTTCCGGTAGCTTGAAATCAACGGTGAACCTCGGCAAAAGCTGCACAAACAGCCGGCGGGCGAGCGGGTAGCGATCCGCCAGCTCAATATCAACGTTGAGTATCTACAAGAGCTTAACAAACAATTTCGCGGGCGACCCGGCGCCCTGAGGTGGGGGGAGGGGGAGTGCGGCGGGGCGCGCGAGCGGCGCGGGCCGCAGGGCCGAAGCGAGTCGCGGTTTGACCCACGTAAGGTTTTTAAGTGGATGTAGCCACGTTGGGCGCCAGATGATGCGGCGAAGATTGGAAATAACCAAAAATAGTCCTTTTATAATTATTCAATTTTAATACAAAGGGAGATAAGGGAACTTACAGAACCAAGGGTCCAGCGGAGCCGAGCGCGGGGCAAACGAACGGGCGCACCTTCCCGCTCCCCCATCCTATTTAAGGGGAATGGCTACCCCGCTGGAGCAGCCACGCCCCTGAACGCAGGGATTGGGCCAGCTGCCCCAACAGGTGAAGTCAATTAATTGAGCTCTTAGACCATTATTATTATCATCATCATCATCATCATTATTATTATTAGTTCATTTGTGGTTTTTCTACATAGGCATTCCCCGTGTATCCT
>NW_024582313.1:287276-318232 GCF_903992535.2 Arvicola amphibius | reverse complement strand
AAGAAAGAAAGAAAGAAAGAAAGAAAGAAAGAAAGAAAGAAAGAAAGAAAGAAAGAAAATGCAGGGTTTTTTTCTTTTTTGTCTTTGTTAATGCCAGGTCATTTATTTTAATTTTAGTTTTTCTTTTAAGATTGTATTTGCAGCAGCAGTGTTCAGAAAGAAGTCCTGGGCCGTGTAATGAAACAGTTTGTCTGAAACATAAATAAAAAGACAGCTCCTGTCTCAAAAAAAAATTAAGCTAAAATGTGAAATAAAACAAAGAAGGGGCTTTTTGTAATTCAACAATTATCCAACTTCAGCAAGAAGGTAGTGTTTCGCAGCTTCAAACAGAAAGCAGTGGATATGCATATCTAGGCCCTGTCACCAGAAGAGGGCACTAGATTCCCACCATATGGTTTCTGGAAATTCCAGAAATTCCATCTCTCTGGTTCTGATTCTTTCAGTCACTGCAGGCCTGCCTTTAGTGAGAGAATGAACACCATTCCTCTCGTTCCTCCCTGTCTTTCCCCTGTCTGTGTCTGTCACATCCTGGGTACACAGAGGGCCTGCCACTTATGCCTGAGATGTAGCCTGGGGCTGGGAGAAGGAAGAGAGTGAGTCCCAGGGGGAGCCTCGGGCAGAGGATTCCATGCAGGAGGCCTCACCATCTCTGAGGAGGCCATGGGGGAGGGGTGAAGGGAAGGTCAACGTACAGTCAGTCCTGCACAGCTGATGACAACTTATGCTGGAGAGGTTGTGGGGGAAAAGGGAATGAACACTTCTGCATTGCTGGTGGGAATGCAGGCTAGTAGAGCCCCTTTGGATATCAGCGTGGCAATTTCTCAGAGAAGTAGGAAACAACCTTCCTTAAGACCCAGCAATACCACTTTTGGGTATATATATCCAAGATTTCTGTTCAATTGAATCTTAAAGTGTGCCACCGCTGCCCAGACAGAGAGAAGATTTTTTTTTTATGATTTATTTGACTTTATATGTGCAATGGTGTGAGGGTGTTAAATCACCCAGGAACTGGATTTACAATCACGTATGACCTGGCATATGGGTGCTGGGAATGCAAACCAGTTCCTCAGAGACACCGAACCATCTCTCCAAGCCATTAATTTAAAAAAAAAAATATGTTTCTCTGGGTGTGCCTGTGTGTGTGTGTGTGTGTGTGTGTGTGTGTGTGTGTTTATGGAACGGCTTTTGAACTCATCAAGATGAAAGCATTCAAAAGGACGGGTTCCATATCTGGCAGCAGCAGGTGGATCTCTGGGAGTTTGAGGCCAGCCTGGTGGTCGAAAAGAACTTGCTCCAAAGACAGGCTCCAAAGCAACAGAGAAACCCTGCCTCGAAAATCAAAACCAAAACACAAACCAAAAAAAATTAAAACATAAATTAAACTAGAGAAAATGAGAGAGAGAGAGAGAGAGAGAGAGAGAGAGAGAGAGAGAGAGAGAGAGAGAGAGAGAGAAATGTCAATTTGTCAATTTACAGACAGGAAATAAGAAAAAAAACGAAACCACAATGTCAGCAAGATGACAGCAGCCTGGTTTATATAGTGAGTTAAAGGTAATATTCAGAGAAACCCTGCACAAAAAAAAAAAAAAAATAATAAAAGAAGAAAACAGATGGCTGGAGAGATGGCTTAGTGGTAAAGTGGTAAAGAGCATTGCCCGCTCTTCCAAAGGTCCTGGGTTCAGTTCCCAGCGACCACATACATGATGGCTCACAACCATCTGTAATAAGGTCTGGTTCCCTCTTCTGGCCTGCAGGCATACGCACAGATAGAATATTGTATACATAACAAATAAATAAATATTTAAAGAAAAGAAAAAGAAAACAAAAAAGAAAGAAGGAAGGAAGGAAGGAAGGAAGGAAGGAAGGAAGGAAGGAAGGAAAAAACAGCTGGTTTCCTTTTTTTCTTTGTTTATCTCAGGTTATTTATTTTTATTTAATTTTTTCTAAAATTGCAGCAGCAGCAGTATATTTTGGGCAGCTGACTACTTTCATGGAAGTGTTCAAAAATAAGTCTTGGGCCATGTAGTGAGATAGATTGTCTGGAACACACACAAAAAGCCAATTCCTGTCTAAAAAAAAAAGTTAAAATGTGAAATAATAAAATAAATAAGGTGTTTTTTTTGTTTTTTTTTTTTGTTTTTTTTGCAATGAGTAAATTCAAGTCAACAACTTTTAATTTCCCAACTCCAACAGGAAAGGCAGCAGATATCCATATCAAAGAGGTCCAGTGAAGTTGTAGCCACACCCTTTAATGTTTGTGTCCCAAGGACAGGGAGTTAGGAGATAAATGATCTTGATCTTGAGCAGGAGATCAGAAAACTCAAAACAACAATCAAACACAAACCAAGCAGGAAGAAATGACACAGAGGCCAGCCTTGTCTACCAAGGAAGATCCAGGACTGTGACATAGATAAACCCTGTCTCACAAAACCAAACCCAAAAAACAGAAGAATTAGGAAAGTGTTCCTGAAACACCACAAACCAACTAGATGACACTTACTAGCACTCAAAGGTGGATGAATTATAAAACAGAGAGAAATTTTTTTTGATGAAATCCAACCTGCTTTCTTGGTCAAAGCTGTACAGCCATTAGGACGAGAGGGAACATATGTCCATCTCTCAATTTAAAAAAAAAAGGCTAGAATCTCACATGATGGTAAAAGATGAAAATCTTACAGCTGACACCATCGAACCTCAAGTGAGAAAAGCTTGAAAGGATGCCACAGGAGACAGACAGTTGCCCAATGAACTCTTGCCATTCTCCTGGGGATGTTTTGCCCCCGAGGATTTTAGAACAACTAAAATCCCTCTTATCTTTGTTTTTGTTTTTTTTTATACTTATTTATTTATTATGTATACAATATTCTGTTTGTGTGTATGCCTGCAGGCCAGAAGACGGCACCAGACCCCATTACAGATGGTTGTGAGCCATCATGTGGTCGCTGGGAATTGAACTCAGGACCTTTGGAAGAGCAGGCACTGCTCTTAACCTCTGAGCCATCTCTCCAGCCCTTTATCTTTGTTTTTGCTTTCCATCCCCACCCTGGTCAGCAGAGGACACCTGGATGTTTGAAAGGATTTGTTTTTATTTCATGTAAGTAGAAGAAGGTTCCTCGGACATAACTCTGAGAAGCTCATTCCATGCTTCTGCTGCTGGGTAATCATTTATTTATCTGGCTTATGTCGGGGTGGGGGGGGGCAGGGGAAGCTGAAGCCTTGTCCTTTGGGCTCCAGGCTCTCCATTCTGCATCAAAAACTCGAGTGTACAGTGAGCCCATGTCTGTCCTGCCAGCCAGCACTCAGGAACTGGAAAGACAAGGATCAGGAGGTCATCTTCAACAACACAGCAAGTGCGAACCGTCCTGGTAGGAAACGGACCCTCTAAAAGAAATCAATAAAATGACACTTTTATTTTTTATTTTTTTCTGTCTGAATTGAAAACGTTCCAAATACTTCATTATGTTAGTATTCCTGGGAATGATATCAAAAGGAGAATTTTTCATATAATTCCATGGCTGTTTTAATTTTCTCTGTGCCAGGCAGAGGCAGGCAGATCTCTGTGAGTTTGAGGCCAGCCTGTTTTACAGTTCCAGGACAGGTGCCAAAGCTACAGCGAAACCTTGTCTCAGAAAACAAAACAAAACAAAACAAAAAAAAAATTCTCTGTCTCTCATGTTTTTCACTAAGCAGGCCCAGGATCCCTAAGAGCCTGTAGATGATCTAGAAGATCTCCTGTTGCAGGGGCCCTGGCCTCCACTCCTGTCCCCTGAGGGTACCTAGTAGGAGTGAGACTCCAGATTTAACAGATTTGTCAAGTTCAAGGTCACCACCCCTTCCGAACAGGTAAAACTCCTTGCTGTACCATTAAAGGGTGAGGCTACAACTTGATTGATCCGCTTAGATATGCATATTTTTGTTGTTGTTGTTTTGTGGGGCAGGAAAAGATATCCAAGTGGGAATTTTTCCATGGCTGTTTTAATTTTCACAGACTCGGTATTTAGTATGAGAAGTGGGGTGTGGGGTTGTACAAACACAGCTACTGAAAAAGAACCCCAAGAAAGCAAGCAAGTGGTTGCCAAGGTGAAATGTGTTTGAAAGGCATTTAGGTGGCAGAGAACTGCTCTTGCTCCCTCCCTCCCTCCCTCCCTCCCTCCCTCCCTCCCTCTCACCAGGCCATAATTGTGGCAGCCCCTTGGCCCCGTTGGTCCTTTCACTGATCAGGCAGACACACTCTTTGTTTTATTTTTTAATTTTTGAATTGTGGGTGAAGTCAATTAATTGAGCTCTTAATAATTTATTATTATTATTAGTAGTATTAGTATTAGTAGTAGTAGTAGTAGTAGTTTATTTGTGGTTTTTCTACATAGGCGTTCCCCCTGTGTATCCTTGTTTGCCCTGGAACTCACTTTGTAGACAAGGCTGGCCTCAGACTCACAGAGATCTAGCTGTCCCTGCCTCTACCTCTGCCTCCAAATGCTGGAATTAGAGGCCTGTACTAAACACACTTTTTTCCCCAAGACAGGGTTTCTCTGTGTCTGTCGCTTTGCCTTTGCTGAAACTCACACTGCAGAACAAGGTAGCCTCAAACTCACAGTGATCTGCCTGCCTCTGCCACTCCTGATCTCTGAGGGCCCAGAACTGAAAATAAAGAAATGCGCTGCCACCATTACTCAGATAGGCAACTGCCCAAAATATACTGCTGCTGCTGCAATTTAAAAAAAAAAAAAAACTAAAATAACTGGAGATAAACAAAGAAAAAAAGGAAAACACCTGTTTTTCCTTCCTTCCTTCCTTCCTTCCTTCCTTCCTTCCTTCCTTCCTTCCTGTCTTCCTTCCTTGTTTTTTCTGTTTTTTTCTTTTATTATTTTTTTGGTGCAGGGTTTCTCTGTAACCTTTAACTCACTCTATAAACCAGCCTGTCATCTTGGTAACATTATGGTTTTGTTTTGTTTTTTAATTTCTGGTCTGTAAATTGACAAATCAACACCCCCCCCCACTCTCTCTCCCTCTCTCATTTAATTTATGTTTTATTTTTTTTTTTTTTTTGGTTTGTGTTTTTGTTTTGATTTTCAAGGCAGGGTTTGTCTGTTGCTTTGGAGCCTGTCTTTGGAACAAGCTCTTTTCAACCAGGCTGGCCTCAAACTCCCAGAGATCCACCTGCCTCTCTGCCAGATATGGAACCAGTCTTTTTGAATGTTTTCATCTTGGTGAGTTCAAAAGCCACCCCATAAACACACACACACACACACACACACACACACAAACACACACGCACGCACGCACGCATGCACGCACGCACGCACACACATGCACACACAGAGAAACATAATTTTTTTAAAAAAATTAAGGTCTTGATGGCTCAGTGGCTCTGAGGAAGTGGTTTCCATTCCTGGCACCCGTATGGCAGCTCATACATGATTGTAAACCAGTTCCTGGATGATCTGACACCCTCATACCATTGCACATATAAAGTTAAATAAATCTGTACTCCATTTTGTGAACTGGATTATTTGTTCTGGAGATGACCAATTTCTGGAGTTCTTTGTATATTTTGGAGAGCAGACCTCTGCCTGATGTGGGCTTAGTGAAGATCTTTTCCCATTCTGTAGGCCGTCCGTCGTTTTGTCTTGTTGACTGTGTCCTTTGCTTTTCATAAGCTTTTCAGGTTTAGGAGGTCCCATTAATAGATTAATTGTTTCTCTTGTTGGGCCCTAAAGCCCCACCAAGGAGGAGGTCGCCCCAAGAGACACTCTCAGCACGGTTGACTGCAATAGCAAGAGGAATTTTTATTCTGCCACGGCAGAGGTCCCTCAGCCTCGAGAGGAGAGGGACCCCTGCTTTGTCTATTACAAGCCCTTTTAAAGGAAAAAAACCACAAAATCAGGGAGGGGGGTAGTACAGAATCAAAGGGAAATTCCAAAAATCATTTGTCAACTATTGTGACTAGTTCATTCAATGGTCAGCTAACTCTACTTAATCAATGTTATGGCGATTACAAGGAAGAACACCTGTAGGTCGTCTCACCCCAGTTCCAGGGTACGAGTCTATTGAAGAAAGACTACAATGGGGATGGAAAGGACTCAAAGCTCCAGTGCACGTGTGGTTGGTTACCAGGGTCCTGGTTCCCAGGAAGGGGGGTGCAGTTATGCTAAGGTGCCCAAAAGTCTTTCACCCTCAGTGTCTGTGCTGCTGGGGTTCTATTTAGGAAGTGGTTCCCTGTGCCAATGCGTTCAAGTGTACTTCCCACTTTCTCTTCTATAAGGTTCAGTGTGGCTGGCTTTATTATGTTGAGGTCTTTGATGCATCTGGACTCGAGTTTTGGGCATCTAGATAGATAGGGCACTAGTTTCATTTTTCTACATGTTGATATCCAGTTAGGCCAGCACCACTCGTTCAATATGCTTTCTTTTATCCATTGGATTTTTTTTTTTTTTTTTTTTTTTTTTTTTTGCTTCTTTATCAAAGATCAGGTGTTCGAAGATGTGTGGATCGATATCCGGGTCTTCTGTTCGGTTCCATTGGTCCTCCTGTCTGTTGTTATGCCAGGACCAACCAGGCTCTTTTCAGTGCTGTAGCTTACAGAGTCTTCTTTAAGGTGGGGCACAGAAGAGGTTAACCTAATAAGGTACCTTAGCTCTTCGGCTTTTCTAGCCGATAGGAATCCAGTAGAGTTGGTGTCAAGGTTCACACTGACACTAACACCTGTAACTTGAGCAGAATTTGTGATCCACATGAAATCCTCAATGAACTGCAGCAAATCTGTGGCACTCAAACTTGCTCAGTCTCAGTTTCTGAACATTCAGATGTCTGCAATGATCACTGGCTTCAGGTTTTTTTGTTTCTTTGTTAGTTTGTTTTTCCGCGAGACAGGGTTTCTTTCCCTGTAGCTGAAGTTTAACGGCCTGGTGTTTTCAAACGTCTTCCCTACTTCCCTACTTCTACACACACACACACACACACACACACACACACACACACACACACACACACTTGGGAGATAATACACCTTGAAGCATTCAAGTAATGTTCTCATCATTCAGTGATTTCTCCTCCTGTATTTCTTATCTTTCCTGTTTACAGATGACTGCTACCATGAATCCTAGAGAACGAAATGACACAGAGGACACTGATCTACTTGACTCTGCGTCACTGTTTATTCAGGCTGATGCTCAGGAGTTTGAGGAAACTAACATAAACCCACAATGTAATTTAGGGAGGTTCTTGGATGACGCGGAGCAAAGAGAGCTGTTTATTCAACCAAAACATAATGAAACTGAGGAGGTCAGAATAGAAATGTTGAGGGGAAATCAGCATAGTGATGAGGATGAGAAACATAAAAAGGAATTAGAAAAAATTCCCCAAAGATATTTACCGAAAGAATACATTCAGTACTTGATTAATGATCAGTGGCGGACAGCCCCGCACTGGACACCAGAGTCTGGAAATTACCTGGATCCCCTTCCTTACACAGGAGAGTATGTTGAATTGGGTAATAGATGAGTTAATCATGAAGGGAAAAGGCAATTATGGAATACACTGCTATGCCCACGGCTGTCACGCCTGTGTAGACGCTGAGGGGTTGGGGTCTGCGTTCCCGGGGGCTGGGCCCCAGGCAGTTCCCTGGCTAGCCCTGACGCTGTATTGAGCTTTCTGTTCCTTCCTTGTTTCTGTATAGTTCTTTTGTCTTGTCAGCAGGTCAAGAAGTTCCAGGACATTACCAATAATAATAATGATCAAACTACTGAGACATATTGAACTCTGGCTTGCTCTCTGGGAAAACTTATGAATACCCTAGAATAAAAGAAGTTCATGATGGGAGAGGCTAGTCAGAATGAGAAACCCCCAGGTGCATTTTAGACTAGAGAGAAAGGCAGGATTCTTGACATTAAGAAACCAATTATTCACCGTCGGAGCAAGTCTTGGGAGTATAACCCTAAAGAATGGTGTTTTGGGTTACCATGAGAACAGGTATGATTTAGGGCTATGAGAAAATAGTTGGTTAGTGGTGTGAGACGGATTTCAAAGAAGAACTCTGCTCACCTGGCCCTAACCACAAGGCATACTGGGAACAATCAATTGTCTGTAATCAATTTTTCTCATGTAAAGCTTTTGATTATTGCCTATAATCATTCTTTTCATGTAATTTGTTTGCCAATTTCCTTCTGTAATCCTATAAAACTGATGCTTGAACTTCAGTAAATTTGCAGCAGAATTACACTCCATAGTGTGTCTGTCTGTCATTTCCCTTGCGTCGTCTCTTGTTTCTCCTAGCTTTCTCCCTGTTCTCCCGCGGTTGGTGGTCTCCACGAGAGGCGGTCCGTGGCAGGTGGCGCCCGAACAGGGACTTGAGGGCTAGGTAAGTTTCTCTCTTTTTCTTTTTAAGAAACAAGAACGACTCTCACCAGGACGCTGCAGGTTCGCCAGTAAAGGATCACTGGTTAAGTGTGAGTAATCTATAAGAAAAGGGAACCATGGGGCAACATATGACTAAAAGTGAGAAAATGATGACTATCATGCTTCGTAGACGATTAGCAAAAACGGGGTTTCAGGTCGCAGAAGATGATATGAAAGCTTTCACTTTGTTATTAAAGAAAGTCAGCCCTTGGTTCACGGAGGAGGGATCACTCACACTTGATGAATGGAAACGCGTGGGAAAAGAAATTCGCAAATATGTACAAATGCATGGAGAGAAGGAGCTGCCTCCATTTGCATATCAAATTTGGTATCAAATAAGAGAATTGCTCTCTGAGATAACTCCCTTTGAGGGATTATGTAGAGATACTGCCTCTGATTCTCCTATATATGATGAGGTAAGGGAACCAGGTTCGGAGGAAGAACAGAGACCTTTAAAGGTTGATCTGCCTCCTCGTCCTACAGCTGGAAACGGTATTAATGATGATGATTGGGGCTTGGATGATCAATTGGCTGATATTGAATGGGAGGATGATTTTCGTGACCATACCGATCCTCCAGTAGTTGCAGCCTCTATGCAGAAACCTACCCCAAAGCCTAGGACACTTCCCTTAGCCCCTGTAGGGTTTCAAGGGGCCCTGTCTGAAGCCAGGAAACAAGGAGATACCTCACTAGGTATTTTTCCTGTTACTGAAATAGGAGATGATGATGAGCCTATTTGGGAACCAATGCCATTAAAAATGTTGAAAGACTTACAACAGGCTGTTAAAACAGCAGGGCCTTCAGCCCCATTTACTTTACAAATTGTGGATATGGTGGCCAGTTTATGGCTCACTCCTTATGACTGGCAACAAACTGCTAAATCTACATTGAGTCCAGGAGACTACATCCTCTGGAGAACAGAATACGAAGATAGGTGTAGAGAATCCATTGTGCAAGGGATCAAAAGGAGAGGACCCAAGCCTACTATGTCTATGTTAATGGGTACAGGGGAATATGCTCCCCCACAAGAACAAACTAAGATACCACGTGATATTTTAACTATAATTACTACTAATGCTGTGTTGGCATGGAGAAAGATCCCTCCTCCAGGAACCAAGGGAGGAGCGTTGGCTAGCATAAGGCAAGGAACTGAGGAACCTTATTCAGAATTTATATCTAGATTGGAGGAAGCTATACAAAGAATGCTTCCACCATCTGAAGGAACAGATCTGCTTCTTAAACAGTTAGCATGGGAAAATGCCAACGCTCTATGTCAGGACCTGATAAGATCTATCCGTAAGACAGGAAATATAGGAGATTACATTAAAGCATGTATGGATGCCTCACCAGCCATCATTCAGGGAATGGCATATGCCGCAGCTATGAAAGGTCAGAAGTTTAGCGCCTATGTTAAGAAAACATATGGAGGAGGAAAAGATACCTCCTCCCCTACATGTTATAACTGTGGAAAAATAGGACATTTGCAAAAAGATTGTAAAAAGCCGAAAGGGGGCCAACAGAAGGGGACCCCAGGCTTATGCCCAAGATGTAAAAAGGGTAAGCATTGGAAAAATGAATGTAAATCTAAGTTCCATAAGGATGGAACTCCTTTAGAAGGAAAAAAGGAACAGGAGGATGATGGAAAAAACTAAGTCAGGGGTGTTCTCCTAACCCGGCTACAAAGGGAGAAGACATACAAAATAGTTTGTTAAATCCTGAGGCTCCTGAGTTTACAATTCACCAACTTCCCAGAGGAACACCTGGTAGTGCTGGACTAGATCTGGCTTGTAAAGGGGATCATATTCTCTCTAAATGGGACGGAGTAACTTTAATTCCTACAGGGATTTCTGGTACCCTTCTCCCCCAGACAGTTGGATTAGTGATTGGACGTAGTTCTAATTATCAAAAACATTTTGAGGTGCTTCCAGGAATAATAGATGCTGACACTCAAACAGATATCAAGATAATGGTCAGGCCATTAATGGAGACTGTGCAGATACATAATGGGCAACGAATAGCTCAATTAATTCTCCTTCCTTATGTAAATTTACCTAATAAAGCTTTGAAGCCTGAAAGAGGAACAGGACAGTTTGGATCCACTGATACAGCCTTCTGGGTAAAAGAGTTATCTGATAGACCTTTTAAGACCATAAAAATCAATGGGAAGCCTATTAATGGCCTCCTGGATACTGGAGCGGACAGAACTTGCATTGCAGGGAAAGATTGGCCATCCAGATGGCCTGTTCATAAAACAGGATCCTCTCTTCTTGGGTTAGGCTCAGCCACTGGAGTCATGCAAAGCTCGTTATTTCTTAAATGGGAAGATGAAGGAAAAACAGGAATAATACAGCCATATGTACTGCCGAGTCTCCCTTTTACTTTGTGGGGAAGAGACATGTTGACTCACATGAAGGTAAAATTGGTCACCTCAGACAATCTGTCTGAACAGCATTTTTTATAGGGGCCACTGCAGAGACCCATTATGCCGATAAAATAGAATGGCTTACTCAGCAGCCTGTTTGGGTAAGTCAGTGGCCCCTAACTGAAGAAAAACTGCAGGCTTTAGAACAATTAGTTCAGGAACAGTTAGAAAAAGGACATATTCAAGAATCTAATAGCCCCTGGAATACTCCTGTATTTGTTATTAAGAAAAAATCAGGGAAATGGAGACTTTTGCAGGACTTAAGAGCAGTAAATGCAGTTATGAAGGATATGGGAGCCTTACAGCCTGGTCTCCCTTCTCCAGTAGCAATACCTAAAGGATGGCCTACAGTAGTTATAGACTTACAGGATTGCTTTTTTACGATCCCACTTCATCCCGAGGATTGTGAACATTTTGCTTTTAGTGTTCCATCTGTTAATTTTAAACAACCATATAAAAGATATCATTGGGTGACATTGCCTCAGGGGATGAAAAATTCACCAACTTTATGTCAGAAGTTTGTTTCAAAAGCTTTAGAATCAGTCAGGAAACGATATCCTTCAGCCTGTATTATACATTATATGGATGATATTCTATTAGCTTATGATACTCAAGATAAGGTAAATAAGTTGTTAGAAGAAGCCATAGGGGAGCTTACAAAGAATGGCCTAGTTATTGCTCCTGATAAAATTCAGATGCAAAAGCCTTTGCGGTATTTGGGGCATTTAATTGATTCTAAAGAAATAAGATCACAGAAGGTATCCATAAGAAGAGATAAATTAAAGACTTTGAATGATTTTCAAAAATTACTAGGAGATATTAATTGGCTTCGACCTTATTTAAAAATAACTACCGGGACCTTAAGTCCCTTATACTCCATATTGCATGGGGACTCTAATCCTAAATCAGGCAGGACTCTGACTACTGAAGCAATGGAAGCCCTTCAAAGAGTTGAGGAAGCAATATCTCAGGCACGAGTGCAACAAGTGAATTATCATACACCTTGGGGATTGATAATATTTCCCACTAAATATACACCAACTGCTTGCTTATGGCAGAATGGGATACTTGAGTGGATACATCTACCCCACATGCAAGCAAAAATGTTATCTGACTTTCCTTATCTCTCTTCTCTGCTAATTATGAAGGGAAGAGTGCGATCAAGGGAATTATTTGGTAAAGAACCATATTATATTATATCTCCCTATAATAGTTCTCAGGTAAATACTCTTATCCAATATAATGAAGATTGGATATTAGCCTTACAAGGCTATTCAGGAGAAATTAAATATCACTATCCAAAACATCCCCTCATAGAATTCGCTAAGACTACAGAATTAATTTTCCCTGTGTGGTACTCACACTCACCAATTTCGCAAGCTTTGCTGATTTTTACTGATGGTTCTTCCTCCGGAAGAGCTGCAGTTTATACCTCTGATCACAGATCATACTGGGAGGAAGGAGAGCAGACTTCTGCTCAGCAAGCAGAAATTAGAGCTGTTATTTTGGCTTTTAAAACTTTCCCTCAAGTCTTTAACCTATATACAGATTCTAAATATGTAGTCAATTTATTTCCAGCCTTGGAAACTGCCCTATTATCAGGAAAATCCCCTATTTTACCTTTATTACAACAATTACAAAAGTTAGTACAGAATAGACAAAATAAATATCATGTCTCACATCTTAGAGGTCATACAGGATTACCTGGGCCTTTAGCTCATGGTAATGCTATGGCAGATTTATTAACTAAGTCTAATATAGCATTCTCTGTACAAGAAGCTGTGGAAAGTCATGCTCTTCATCATCAGAATGCAACTGCTCTTAGATTAAGATATAAAATCACCAGAGAACAGGCTAGACAAATAGTTAAACAATGCTCTCATTGTCCTGATCATACTCCTGTGCAGAAAATGGGAGTAAATCCTAGAGGTTTAAAACCTAATGTCATATGGCAAATGGATGTCACACATGTGCCATCCTTTGGAAGAATGTCATATGTTCATGTAACTGTAGATACTTATTCACATTTTGTACATGCTACTGCTCGTTCAGGAAGAAGCAGTAAAAGATGTAATACAACATGTAATACAATGTTTTCAAGTGATGGGACTTCCATCTCAAATAAAGACAGACAATGGTCCAGCCTATGTGGCTAAAGCCTTTCAAGAATTTTGTAAGCAATGGCAAATCATTCATGTTACAGGAATTCCTTATAATCCTCAAGGACAAGCCATAATTGAAAGAACACATCAAACATTAAAGACTCAGATTCATCGCCTTCAACAGGCACATTCATATTTTTCTCCTCATCATATACTTACTCACAGTCTTTTTACTCTTAATCACTTAAATATGGATGAGTCGCACTTAAGTGCTGCAGAAAAACATTGGCAAATTGCTGTAAATAAGCAACCTTTGCCTACTGTTGTATGGAAGGATCTTATGACTGGACAATGGAAAGGTCCAGACATTTTAATCACTTCGGGACGAGGGTATGCTTGTGTATTTCCACAGGATGCCGACACCCCCATCTGGATCCCGGACAGGCTCATCCGTCCTGCTCCAGCCCAGAAAGAAAAGACAAAAACAGCTGAAAAGGCAGCGGAAGCGCTTGACGCAACAACTGGGGAAAATGAAACTAACCCAGAAGATGCCGACGTGGACTCAGATTCGTCATTTAACCCGAGAAGCACGAGTGCTGATTGAAAGCCAGGGAAAACCCCTGTCTCCCTTGATGTATTTTATGGCTCTTTTGGCTCTCATTTCTGCTCCCGGGAAAGTCCAAGGAATTGCATACTGGGCGTATGTTCCTAATCCCCCTCTGTTACAACCAGTAGGATGGCTTGATTCAGGGGTCCTGAAAGTGTTAACCAATGATTCAGTAAGAATGGGAGGAGCTCAGGATTCTGACGCTCGGGTTAGTACTTCCTCTCTTATAACCTTTGAGGGTAGAGCAGATTCTCTACCAATCTGCATTGCTCTACAAGGGAAAGTTCCTTCAGGCTGTCTGAGTACTAGATATAGTACTTTCCTTACTGACGCTCCTGACAGAGAGAATGCGGGTAAGCGCTGGATATGGGAGGTACAGCTTAAGACCTTGGGAAAAGGAACGTATCAAGACAATTTTACTAAAGTTACTGAAATGCCTATCGATCCTTGTATATTAAAATATCGAGATAAGGATCAGTTTTGGGACTCATCTTTGACAAAATTTCCAACCTGGTTGTCATGTGGATTTCCTGATTCAGCTATGTGGCTTACACCTAAAGATGATAATAAGTATATTATCTGGGATTATTCACAGTCTAATGATGGACATAAAAAGGAGAATGGAAAAGGAGTATATGAGGATTATTTGAATACTCATAAAAATAAGTTTCATGATTATGTTTGGCAAGGGGAAGGAGAACCCTTGCGTCGTTGGTTTTCTCCAGGATTAGTAGAGCCAACCTGGTATGTTACTTCTAGAAATGTTACAAGAAAGCATACGGATCTCTTTCGCTTAGTTGCTGCTGCTAATATGTTCCTAGAAAAAAGACCCAATAATACACGTTCTGAGTCTGTGGGATTGCGGGCTTGTATTTCCTACCCTAATGCTCTGCTTCTTGCTCAATCCTCTTTTATTAATATCACCAAAGAGGGTAGATCTTATAAAGTGATATGTTATTCATGTAAATTAACTAATTGTATTTCTTCTGCTGAAACAAAGGAATTGGGTACTATGATTATTGTTCGCCGTCCTCCTTTTGTAATGTTACCTGTTGAACTTGGGGATGATCCTTGGTATGATAATTCAGCTTTACAAGTACTTACTACCCTAAATGATTTAATTAGGCCGAAAAGGTTTGTAGCTGCTCTTATTTTAGGAATTGCAGCCTTGATTTCCATAATTACAACCTTTGCTGTTGCTACTACTGCCTTAGTTCAAGAAATACATACAGCACATTATGTTAATAGTTTAAATAGAAATATAACTTCTGCTCTTCTTACACAGGAAGCAATAGATCAAAAATTAGAAGCAAAGATTAATGTATTGGAAGAAGTAGTGTTAGCTCTTGGACAAGATATCTCTAATTTAAAGACCACTCTCTCTACTCGCTGTCACAGTAGTTTTAGGTCTATTTGCATTACTCCTTTACCTTATAATAATTCACAACCTTGGGAGAAGGTAAAAGCTCATTTACAGGGACTATGGCAGGACAATGATATAACTCATGATATGGATACTCTTCAAAAGGATATTTCTGCCATCAGTCAGACACACCTGCAATTAGGAGGATTACAAGACTTAGCAACACAAATAGAAGGAGGTTTAAAGCACCTTAATCCTCTGGACTGGATTCAGTATTTCGTTCTCATTGGAGTCTTGATTTTAATTTTAGTCCTAGTCATCTTCTTATTCCCATGCCTTATAAAGTGTCTCTTCTCCTCTTTGCGGGCAGTAAAACAGGAGGTGTTCGAGCTTCATTTTTCTAATAAAAAAGGGAGACCTGCCACGTCTACAGCAGTGACTGCCGTGTAGTGGCAAATGCCATTGCTCTGGCTGACACACGCTGAAGGATTGGGGTTAGAGCTTCTTGGAGCGAAGCCCCAGGTGGTCCCCTAGCAATCAGCTGCCGTGAAGGCACTGATTCAGCTAGAACAAAAAGGCCTTGAAACTGGCCTTGGAAGCGAGCCCTCCTGCTACTCTGCGTATTCTTTCTTTGTATTTCTTATCTTTCCTGTTTACAGATGACTGCTACCATGAATCCTAGAGAACGAAATGACACAGAGGACACTGATCTACTTGACTCTGCGTCACTGTTTATTCAGGCTGATGCTCAGGAGTTTGAGGAAACTAACATAAACCCACAATGTAATTTAGGGAGGTTCTTGGATGACGCGGAGCAAAGAGAGCTGTTTATTCAACCAAAACATAATGAAACTGAGGAGGTCAGAATAGAAATGTTGAGGGGAAATCAGCATAGTGATGAGGATGAGAAACATAAAAAGGAATTAGAAAAAATTCCCCAAAGATATTTACCGAAAGAATACATTCAGTACTTGATTAATGATCAGTGGCGGACAGCCCCGCACTGGACACCAGAGTCTGGAAATTACCTGGATCCCCTTCCTTACACAGGAGAGTATGTTGAATTGGGTAATAGATGAGTTAATCATGAAGGGAAAAGGCAATTATGGAATACACTGCTATGCCCACGGCTGTCACGCCTGTGTAGACGCTGAGGGGTTGGGGTCTGCGTTCCCGGGGGCTGGGCCCCAGGCAGTTCCCTGGCTAGCCCTGACGCTGTATTGAGCTTTCTGTTCCTTCCTTGTTTCTGTATAGTTCTTTTGTCTTGTCAGCAGGTCAAGAAGTTCCAGGGACATTACCAATAATAATAATGATCAAACTACTGAGACATATTGAACTCTGGCTTGCTCTCTGGGAAAACTTATGAATACCCTAGAATAAAAGAAGTTCATGATGGGAGAGGCTAGTCAGAATGAGAAACCCCCAGGTGCATTTTAGACTAGAGAGAAAGGCAGGATTCTTGACATTAAGAAACCAATTATTCACCGTCGGAGCAAGTCTTGGGAGTATAACCCTAAAGAATGGTGTTTTGGGTTACCATGAGAACAGATATGATTTAGGGCTATGAGAAAATAGTTGGTTAGTGGTGTGAGACGGATTTCAAAGAAGAACTCTGCGCACCTGGCCCTAACCACAAGGCATACTGGGAACAATCAATTGTCTTTTTCTTTTGGGGAGTGGCATGATCAGATCAGGAAAAGAAGGATGTGTGTGGCAAGTCAGTGCCCCCTCCGAGTCCCCCACCCATTTGAAGACAGAACAGCTCCTGAGTAATGTCTCTGGAAGAGCCACCAAGCTAGCTCTCCAGGATCTTAATTTAAAAGTTTATTTATGTGTCTCTGTGTGTGCCTGTGCCTGTGCGTGTGCGTGTGTGTGTGTGTGTGTGTGTGTGCGTGCGTGTAGGTAGGATAGCTTTTGACCTCACCAGATGAAGGCATTCAAGAGCACTGGCTCTATATCTGGCAGAAACAGGATCTCTGGGAGTTTTTGGCCACCTTGGTCTATAAGAAAGGAGCTAGTTCCAAGAACACTCTCCGAAGCAACAGAGAAACCCTGTCTCATAAAACAAAACACAAAAGCAAACAAAAAATAAATAAAATAAGAGAGAGAGAAAGAGAGAGAGAGAGAGAGAGAGAGAGAGAGAGAGAGAGAGAGAGAGAGAGAGAGAGGAAACATGGATTTACAGATTTCAAGATAGGAAACAAGAAAAAAAATAACATTAACAAAAAGACAGCCTGGTCTATAAAGTGAGTTCCAGGACAGCTAGGGTCATTACACAGAGAAAAAATAATAAAAGAAGAAAAAAAGCAAGCAAGCAAGCAAGCAAGCAAACAAGCAATAAGAAAATGCAAGTTTTTTTTTTTTCTTTTTTGTTTTTGTTAATGCCAGGTTTAGTTTTTCTTTTAAGATTGTATTTGCAGCAGCAGTGTTCAGAAAGAAGTCCTGGGCCGTGTAATGAAATAGTGTGTCTGAAACACAAATAGAAAGACAGGTCCTGTCTCAAAAAAAAAAAAAAAACTAAAATAAAAATCAAATTAAAATGTGAATAAAACATTTTGTTTTGTTTTGTTTTTTAAGAAACCTGAAGAATGACAGAATTCCACAATTTTCCAACTTGAGCAAGAAGGCAGTGTTCCCAGCTTCAACCAGAAAGCAGCAAATATGCGTATCTAGGCCCTGTCATCAGAAGAGGGCACTAGATTCCCACCATGTGGTTTCTGGAAATTCCAGAAATTCCATCTCTCTGGTTCTGATTCTTTCAGTCACTGCAGGCCTGCCTTTAGTGAGAGAATGAACACCATTCTTCTCGTTCCTCTCTGTCTTTCCCCTGTCTGTGTCTGTCACATCCTGGGTACACAGAGGGCCTGCCACTTATGCCTGAGATGTAGCCTGGGGCTGGGAGAAGGAAGAGAGTGGGTCCCAGGGGGAGCCACGGGCAGAGGATTCCATGCAGGAGGCCTCACCGTCTCTGAGGAGGCCATGGGGGAGGGGTGAAGGGAAGGTCAACAGTACAGTCAGTCCTGCACAGCTGGTGACAACTTATGCTGGAGAGGTTGTGGGGAAAAGGGAATGAACACTTCTGCATTGCTGGTGGGAATGCAGGCTAGTAGAGCCCCTTTGGATGTCAGTGTGGCAATTTCTCAGAGAAGTAGGAAACAACCTTCCTTAAGACCCAGCAATACCACTTTTGGGTATATATATCCAAGATTTCTGTTCTAATTGAATCTTAAAGTGTGCCACCGCCACCCAGACAGAGAGAAGATTTTTTTTTTATGATTTATTTAACTTTATATGTGCAATGGTGTGAGGGTGTTAGATCACCCAGGAACTGGATTTACAATCACGTATGACCTGGAATATGGGTGCTGGGAATGCAAACCAGTTCCTCAGAGCCACCGAACCATCTCTCCAAGCCATTAATTAAAAAAAAAAAAATATGTTTCTCTGGGTGTGCCTGTTGTGTGTGTGTGTGTGTGTGTGTGTGTGTGTGTGTTTATGGAATGGCTTTTGAACTCATCAAGATGAAAGCATTCAAAAGGACGGGTTCCATATCTGGCAGCAGCAGGTGGATCTCTGGGAGTTTGAGGCCAGCCTGGTGGTCGAAAAGAACTTGCTCCAAATACAGGCTCCAAAGCAACAGAGAAACCCTGCCTCGAAAATCAAAACAAAAACACAAACCAAAAAATTAAAACATAAATTAAACTAGAGAAAATGACAGAGAGAGAGAGAGAGAGAGAGAGAGAGAGAGAGAGAGAGAGAGAGAGAGAGAGATGTCAATTTGTCAATTTACAGACAGGAAATAAGAAAAAAAACAAAACCATAATGTCAGCAAGATGACAGCAGCCTGGTTTATATAGTGAGTTAAAGGTAATATTCAGAGAAACCCTGCACGAAAAAAAAATAATAAAAGAAGAAAACAGATGGCTGGAGAGATGGCTTAGTGGTAAAGAGCATTGCCTGCTCTTCCAAAGGTCCTGAGTTCAATTCCCAGTGACCACTACATCGTGGCTCACAACCATCTGTAATAAGGTCTGGTTCCCTCTTCTGGCCTGCAGGCATACGCACAGATAGAATATTGTATACATAACAAATAAACAAATATTTAAAGAAAAGAAAAAGAAAACAAAAAAGAAAGAAAGGAAGGAAGGAAGGAATGAAGGAAAAAACAACTGGTTTCCTTTTTTTCTTTGTTTATCTCAGGTTATTTATTTTTATTTAATTTTTTCTAAAATTGCAGCAGCAGCAGTATATTTTGGGCAGCTGACTACTTTCATGGAAGTGTTCAAAAATAAGTCTTGGGCCATGTAGTGAGATAGATTGTCTGGAACACACACAAAAAGCCAATTCCTGTCTAAAAAAAAAAAGTTAAAATGTGAAATAATAAAATAAATAAGGTGGTTTTTTTTTTCTTTTTCTTTTTTTTTTTTTTTGCAATGAGTAAATTCAAGTCAACAACTTTTAATTTCCCAACTCCAACAGGAAAGGCAGCAGATATCCATATCAAAGAGGTCCAGTGGAGTTGTAGCCACACCCTTTAATGTTTGTGTCCCAAGGACAGGGAGTTAGGAGAGAAATGATCTTGATCTTGAACAGGAGATCAGAAAACTCAAAACAACAATCAAACACAAACCAAGTAGGAAGAAATGACACAGAGGCCAGCCTTGTCTACCAAGGAAGATCCAGGACTGTGACATAGATAAACCCTGTCTCACAAAACCAAACCCAAAAAACAGAAGAATTAGGAAAGTGTTCCTGAAATACCACAAACCAACTAGATGACACTTACTAGCACTCAAAGGTGGATGAATTATAAAACAGAGAGAAATTTTTTTGATGAAATCCAACCTGCTTTCTTGGTCAAAGCTGTACAGCCATTAGAACGAGAGGGAACATATGTCCATCTCTCAATTTAAAAAAAAATGCTAGAATCTCACATGATGGTAAAAGATGAAAATCTTACAGCTGACACCATCGAACCTCAAGTGAGAAAAGCTTGAAAGGATGCAACAGGAGACAGACGGTTGGTTGCCCAATGAACTCTTGCCATTCTCCTGGGGACGTTTTGCCCCCGAGGATTTTAGAACAACTAAAATCCCTCTTATCTTTGTTTTTGTTTTTTTATATTTATTTATTCATTATGTATACAATATTCTGTTTGTGTGTATGCCTGCAGGCCAGAAGAGGGCACCAGACCCCATTACAGATGGTTGTGAGCCACCATGTGGTTGCTGGGAATTGAACTCAGGACCTTTGGAAGAGCAGGCAATGCTCTTAACCTCTGATCCATCTCTCCAGCCCCTTATCTTTGTTTTTGCTTTCCATCCCCACCCCGGTCAGCAGAGGACACCTAGATGTTTGAAAGGATTTGTTTTTATTTCATGTAAGTAGAAGGTTCCTCGGACATAACTCTGAGAAGCTCATTCCATGCTTCTGCTGCTGGGTAATCATTTATTTATCTGGCTTATGTCGGGGGGGCAGGGGAAGCTGAAGCCTTGTCCTTTGGGCTCCAGGCTCTCCATACTGCATCAAAAATACTCGAGTGTACGGTGAGCCCATGTCTGTCCTGCCAGCCAGCACTCAGGAACTGGAAAGACAAGGATCAGGAGATCATCTTCAACAACACAAGCAAGTGCGACCCATCCTGGTATGAAACGGACCCTCTAAAATAAATCAATAAAATTACACTTTTTTTTTTTCTGTCTGAATTGAAAACGTTCCAAATACTTCATTATGTTAGTATTTCTGGGAATGATATCAAAAGGAGAATTTTTCATATAATTCCATGGCTGTTTTAATTTTCTCTGTGCCAGGCACAGGCAGGCAGATCTCTGTGAGTTTGAGGCCAGCCTGTATTACAGTTCCAGGACAGGTGCCAAAGCTACAGAGAAACCTTGTCTCAGAAAACAAAACAAAACAAAAAAATTCTCTGTCTCTCATGTTTTTCACTAAGCAAGCCCAGGATCCCTAAGAGCCTGTAGATGATCTAGAAGATCTCCTGTTGCAGGGGCCCTGGCCTCCACTCCTGTCCCCTGAGGGTACCTATTAGGAGTGAGACTCCAGATTTAACAGATTTGTCAAGTTCAAGGTCACCACCCCTTCCCAACAGCTAAAACTCCTTGCTGAACCATTAAAGGGTGAGGCTACAACTTGATCCATCTGCTTAGATATGCATATTTTTGTTGTTGTTGTTTTGTGGGGAAGTAAAAGATATCCAAGTGGGAATTTTTCCATGGCTGTTTTAATTTTCTCAGACTCGGTATTTAGTATGAGAAGTGGGGTGTGGGGTTGTACAGACACAGCTACTGAAAAAGAACCCCAAGAAAGCAAGCAAGTGGTTGCCAAGGTGAAATGTGTTTGAAAGGCATTTAGGTGGCAGAGAACTGCTCTTGCTCCCTCCTTCCCTCCTTCCCTCCTTCTCTCCCTCCTTCCCTCCCTCCCTCCCTCCCTCCCTTCCTCCCTCTCACCAAGCCATAATTGTGGCAGCCCCTTGGCCCCATTGGTCCTTTCACTGACCAGTCAGACACACTCTTTGTTTTATTTTTTAATTTTTGAATTGTGGGTGAAGTCAATTAATTGAGCTCTTAATAATTTATTATTATTATTATTATTATTATTATTATTATTTTATTTGTGTTTTTTCTACATAGGCGTTCCCCCTGTGTATCCTTGTTTGCCCTGGAACTCACTTTGTAGACAAGGCTGGCCTCAGACTCACAGAGATCTAGCTGCCCCTGCCTCTACCTCTGCCTCCAAATGCTGGAATTAAAGGCCTGTAGTAAACACACTTTTTCCCCAAGACAGGGTTTCTCTGTGTCTGTCGCTTTGCCTTTGCTGAAACTCACACTGCAGAACAAGGTAGCCTCAAACTCACAGTGATCTGCCTGCCTCTGCCACTCCTGATCTCTGAGGGCCCAGAACTGAAAATAAAGAAATGCGCTGCCACCATTACTCAGATAGGCAGCTGCCCAAAATATACTGCTGCTGCTGCAATTTAAAAAAAAAAAAACTAAAATAACCTGAGATAAACAAAGAAAAAAAGGAAAACACCTGTTTTTTCTTCCTTCCTTCCTTCCTTTCTTCCTTCCTTCCTTCCTTCCTTCCTTCCTTCCTTCCTTCCTTCCTTCCTGTCTTCCTTCCTGTCTTCCTTCTTGTCTTCCTCCCTTGTTTTTTTTCTGTTTTCTTCTTTTATTATTTTTTTGGTGCAGGGTTTCTCTGTAACCTTTAACTCACTATATAAACCAGCCTCTCATCTTGGTAACATTATGGTTTTTTTTTTTTTTTTTTTTTTTTTTTTTAATTTCTGGTCTGTAAATCGACAAATCAACATCCCCCCTCCCCTCTCATTTAAGTTATGTTTGTTTGTTTTTTTTTTTTGGTTGGTGTTTTTGTTTTGATTTTCGAGACAGGGTTTGTCTGTTGCTTTGGAGCCTGTCTTTGGAACAAGCTCTTTTCAACCAGGCTGGCCTCAGACTCCCAGAGATCCACCTGCCTCTCTGCCAGATATGGAACCAGTCTTTTTGAATGTTTTCATCTTGGTGAGTTCAAAAGCCACCCCATCCATAAACACACACACACACACACACACACACACACACACACACACACACGCACGCACGCACGCACGCACGCACGCACGCACGCACATGTACACACAGAGAAACATAATTTTTTAAAAAAATTAAGGGCTTGATGGCTCAGTGGCTCTGAGGAAGTGGTTTCCATTCCTGGCACCCGTATGGCAGCTCATACATGATTGTAAACCAGTTCCTGGATGATCTGACACCCTCACACCATCGCACATATAAAGTTAAATAAATCTGTACTCCATTTTGTGAACTGGATTATTTGTTCTGGAGATGACCAATTTCTTGAGTTCTTTGTATATTTTGGAGAGCAGACCTCTGCCTGATGTGGGCTTAGTGAAGATCTTTTCCCATTCTGTAGGCCATCCGTCATTTTGTCTTGTTGACTGTGTCCTTTGCTTTTCATAAGCTTTTCAGGTTTAGGAGGTCCCATTAATAGATTAATCGTTTCTCTTGTTGGGCCCTAAAGCCCCACCAAGGAGGAGGTCGCCCCAAGAGACACTCTCAGCACGGTTGACGCAATAGCAAGAGGAATTTTTATTCTGCCACGGCAGAGGTCCCTCAGCCTCGAGAGGAGAGGGACCCCTGCTTTGTCTATTACAAGCCCTTTTAAAGGAAAAAAACCACAAAATCAGGGAGGGGGGTAGTACAGAATCAAAGGGAAATTCCAAAAATCATTTGTCAACTATTGTGACTAGTTCATTCAATGGTCAGCTAACTCTACTTAATCAATGTTATGGCGATTACAAGGAAGAACACCTGTAGGTCGTCTCACCCCAGTTCCAGGGTACGAGTCTATTGAAGAAAGACTACAATGGGGATGGAAAGGACTCAAAGCTCCAGTGCACGTGTGGTTGGTTACCAGGGTCCTGGTTCCCAGGAAGGGGGGTGCAGTTATGCTAAGGTGCCCGAAAGTCTTTCACTCTCAGTGTCTGTGCTGATTCGGTTCCATTGGTCCTCCTGTCTGTTCTTATGCCAGGACCAGGCTCTTTTCAGTGCTTTAGCTTACAGAGTCTTCTTTAAGGTGGGGCACAGAAGAGGTTAACCTAATAAGGTACCTTAGCTCTTCGGCTTTTCTAGCCGATAGGAATCCAGTAGAGTTGGTGTCAAGGTTCACACTGACACTAACAGCTGTAACTTGAGCAGAATTTGTGATCCACATGAAATCCGCAATGAACTGCAGCAAATCTGTGGCGCTCAAACTTGCTCAGTCTCAGTTTCTGAACATTCAGATGTTTGCAATGATCACTGGCTTCAGGTTTTTTGTTTCTTTGTTTGTGAGGGTGTCAGATCACCCAGGAACTGGAGTTACAATGATATATGAGCTACCATATGGGTGCTGGAAATGGAAACCACTTTCTCAGAGCCACCGAGCCAGCTCTCTCTCCAAGCCCTTAATTTAAAAAAAAATTGTGTTTCTCATTTAATAATAATAATAGAAGAAGAAGAAGAAGAAGAAGAAGAAGAAGAAGAAGAAGAAGAAGAAGAAGAAGAAGAAGACAGAGAAAACAGAAAGGAAGGAAGAAAAACAGCTATTTTCCTTTTTTCTTTGTTTATCTCAGGTTATTTATTTTTATTTATTTTCTTTAAAATTGCCGCAGCAGCAGCAGCCGTATATTTTGGGCAGCTGACTACTTTCATGGAACTGTTCAGAAAGAAGTCCTGGGCAATGTAGTGACATAGATTGTCTGGAACACACATAAAAAGCCAATTCCTGTCTCAAAAACAGAAAAAAAAAAATCAAGTTAAAATGTGAACTAATAAAATAAAGGTTTTTTTTGTTGGTTTTTTTTTTTTTTTTTTTTTTTTTTTTTTTGCAATGAGTGAATTCAAGTCAACAACTTTTAATTTCCCAACTCCAACAGGAAAGGCAGCAGATATCCATATCAAAGACGTCCAGTGGTGCTGTAGCCACACCCTTTAATGTTTGTGGGTTTTTTTGTTTTCTGGTTTTTTTTTTTTTTTTTTTTTTTTTTTTTTTGGTTTTTCGAGACAGGGTTTCCCTGTAGTTTCTAGAGCCTGTCCTGGAACTAGCTCTTGTAGACCAGGCTGGCCTCCAACTCAGAGATCCGCCTGCCTCTGCTGGGATTAAAGGCGTGCGCCACCACCGCCCGGCTTACCCTTTAATGTTTGTGTCCCAAGACACTGAGTTAGGAAAGAAATGATTGATCTTGAACAGGAGATCTGAAAACTCAAAACAGGGTTAGGTTTAGGGTTAGTGTTAGGGTTAGGGTTTAGGGTTTAGGGTTAGGGTTAGGGTTAGGGTCTTAACCAACTTAACTTAAGTTAAGTTGATCTGACTCAGAGGTGGTTGAATTATAAAACAGAGAGAAATTCTTTGATGAAACCCAACCTGCTTTCTTGGTCAAAGCTGTACAGCCATTAGAACGAGAGGGAACATATATATGTCTATCTCTCAATTTAAAAAAAAAAAAAAGGCTAGACTCTCACATGATGGTAAAAGATGAAAATCTTACAGCTGACACCATCGAACCTCAAGTGAGAAAAGCTTGAAAGGATGCCACAGGAGACAGACGGTTGCCCAATGAACTCTTGCCATTCTCCTGGGGACGTTTTGCCCCCGAGGATTTTAGAACAACTAAAATCCCTCTTATCTTTGTTTTTGTTTTCCATCCCTACCCACCCACCCACCCATCCCGGTCAGCAGAGGACACCTGGATGTTTGAAAGGATTTGTTTTTATTTCATGTAAGTAGAAGGTTCCTCGGACATAACTCTGAAAACACTAAAAAAGGAACAGCCAGTTTCTATTCAGTTCAGTTCAGCTTTCAACCAAAGCCTCCTGTCTGGCATGTCTCTGTCTTTGCTGGGTTCCTGTCCTCACAGCAGCCAAGAAACAGCTGGCAGCCATCCATAACTCTAATGTCAGCAGAACCCCCTCCTTGCCCCCACCCCCCGCCATTCTTGTTTCTCTGTTCTGTCCTCAAATGGGTGGGGGACTCTGAGCGGGCACCGACTTGCCACACACATCCTTCTTTTCCTGATCTGATCATACCACTCCCCAAAAGAAAAAGGGAGGAGAAATCACTGAATGATGAGAAAGAACATTACTTGAATGAGAAAAAGGGTAGGTACCCTTATGCTTCAAGGTGTATTATCTACAAAGAACTAAAACTTGGAAGTGACTCTTAGGCAGAATGTCATTACATAGCTTTTTTCCAGATGTCTTCAAATTGGTCCTAAACAGCCTATTCATAAGATCGGACCTCAGAGCTTCAGTACAGAACAACATGTTTACTGTTCAATTGAATCTTAATAAATAAGGATTATTCTTATATATAAAGAATATACATAAATATAGAAAGAATGCTTTTTAAGAAGTATTTAGTGATTATATTTCTTTTTCCTTAGGGATAAAGAAATGGAGAAGTTCTTTGAAGCAGTAAGTCACAAAAATAGAAGTAGGGAGGACGTTTCAAGACACCAAGCCATTAAAGCTTCAGCTACAAGGAAACCCTGTCTCGTGGAAAAACAAAATGAAAAACAAACAAACAAACAAACATCTAAAGCCAGTGATCATTGCAAATGTCTATATGTTCAGATACAGAGACTGAGCAAGTTTGAGCGCCTCAGATTTGCTGCAATTCATTGCGGATTTCATGTGGGTCACAAATTCTGCTCAAGTTACAGCTGTTAGTGTCAGTGTGAACCTTGACACCAACTCTACTGGATTCCTATCGGCTAGAAAAGCCGAAGAGCTAAGGTACTTTATTAGGTTAACCTCTTCTGTGCCCCACCTTAAAGAAGACTCTGTAAGCTAAAGCACTGAAAAGAGCCTGGTCCTGGCATAAGAACAGACAGGAGGACCAATGGAACCGAATAGAAGACCCGGATATCGATCCACACATCTTCGAACACCTGATCTTTGATAAAGAAGCAAAAACATATCCAATGGAAAAAAGAAAGCATATTGAACGAGTGGTGCTGGCCTAACTGGATATCAACATGTAGAAAAATGAAACTAGTCCCCTATCTATCTCGATGCCCAAAACTCGAGTCCAGATGCATCAAAGACCTCAACATAATAAAGCCAGCCACACTGAACCTTATAGAAGAGAAAGTGGGAAGTACACTTGAACGCATTGGCACAGGGAACCACTTCCTAAATAGAACCCCAGCAGCACAGACACGGAGAGAAACAATTAATCTATTAATGGGACCTCCTGAAACTGAAAAGCAAATATGAAAAGCGAAAGGCATGGTCAACAAGACAAAACAACGGACAGCCTACAGAATGGGAAAAGATCTTCACTAACCCCACATCAGGCAGATACACAAAGAACTCAAGATATCGGTCATCTCAGGAACAAATAATCCAATTCACCAAATGGAGTACAGACCTAAACAGAGGACTCTGAACAGAGGAATCTAAAATGGCTAAAAGACACTTAAGGAAATGTTCAACATGCTTATTCCTCTGAGAAATGTAAATCAAAACAACTCTGAGATTCCATCTTAAACCTGTAAGGATGGCCAAGATCAAAAAATCACTGATGACAACTTATGCAGGGGAGGTGGTGGGGAAAAGGAACAGTCCTGCATGGCCGGTGGAAATGCCAGCTGGTACCATACCACCCCTTTGGACATCAGTGTGGCGATTTCTCAGAAAAATCAGGAAACAACCTTCCTCAAGACCCAGCAATACCATTTTTAGGTATTCATCTCTCGCCACTCAGAGTCAAATTTCCTTAAGTGCTTGTTCACTTCAGGGGATTCAACCCCCATCCTCCGTATCCTCCTGGCCTAATTTCTCATATTACCGAGTATAAATATCCATTCAGGAGAGCAAGGGCCTGCCTGCCTCTCACATGAAAAAGTGCGTGTTCAACTAACTCCCCACGGGGAGGGGTGGAGGAAGCAGTGAAAAGATTTTCATGAAGTAGAGAGAAATTTCTGGTTTTGGAAGGAGGAGATCCTGAATGGTTTCCTCTGTGTGTCAGGAGAGAGACTCCTGGAAAGGAAAGCTCAGCTTCCGGTCGGTCAGTTCAGGGGAGAAATATTAGCGAGGAGGTAAAGTCCATGCCTCATGACACCAGCAGCAGTCTCTTCTCTGGAAATTCTACCGTATCCTGGAGAGCTCTCGGAATTTTGTGATGTCACTCGTATCCTAGAAACGCCAAGTGCCCTCAAGACACACTCTTTCGGTGCCTATAAGACTCGCTTATGGACACGTCGTCTAGATCGGATGAGTCTACTTCAAGAGAGAACGGAGATCGTGGAGAGGCCAGAGTGAGGAAGCAGAAAGCTGGCCCCAGGTCTCACAAGAAAACATGGAGAAAGAAGTGGTTGGTCCTGGCACTAGCAGGGACTAGAGAGATTTCTGGATGTGATGGCCTTGAGCCTTCCAGGGCTAGGGCTCAGGAACTGGGAGGTTTCTGGGATGCAATAGGCCTGTCTTGTCTCTGTGAGTTCCTAAAGGAAGGGCCAACGCACATCCAAGATTCATGATAGTTGATTTGACAAAGTCAGGAAGGAGTCAGTGAGATTTCAATACCGGCACTGCACCACCACCATCCCGCCCCTCCCCCCCCCCACGAGTCCTTTTTGTTGTGTACCAGCAATAATAGAAAAGGGGGGGGGGTAGTGCTTTGCCAAACCCCGGATTTTTTTTTTTTTTTTTTTTTTTTTTACCGTGCTTTATATCACAGCCATTAGCAGGGTTGAGGCATCAAGTGGTGCAGTCTTCCTGTGACCCCCCCCCCCCCCTAGGTTTCTGGCTTCCCGGTTTTGAATGACACCTGGTCTCCGGTTCAGCCTGAGAGGAGCCAATGGCATGGGAAGAGTTTGCAATTTTTTCCTTCCTTTCTTCCTTCCTTCCTTCCTTCCTTTTGCTGTTTTGTTTTGTTTTTCAAAAGAAAAAGGGTTGAACTCACAAAGATCTGTGTGTGTGCCGTGATTAAAGGCATGCACCCACCACCACACACCACAGCCCGGCTGAGACTGCCATTTCTTGTTAGCTCTGGGTGTCGACGGCTTTGTGTTGGGAATCTTTGTGAATCCAGGCTATGTTCTGCTCTTCTGCTCTTCAATCAATGACATGAGTCTGAAGCATCAAGCAAGTGACTTGGGCACCTCTATACTACCTGAGGTCTCTTAAGTCCTGAAGCACTCTGTATAAGGCTTAGAAAGCTTTCCTCTGTGTCACCTTGGGCATAGGAAACCAGGTTACTTCTAAGAGACATGCAGCACCTCCCTACAGAAAGAAGGGAGGACTAATACCCACAGAGGGGGAGACTCACTCAAGTGTAGTATTTCAGAACCTGCTTGGACAAAGTCTCATCTGTCAGTCACTTCCTGAGCAAAGGAAGGAAGGACCCCAATTATGTCTCCTTTTGTGTCCTTTTCACAGTCTTCTTCTCATGCTCTGATGAATATTGTGATTCAAGTTGGCCATGTCCCCTGGGTTAACCCCAGTCCTTAGCATCTCCAGCCCACCCAACCAACAAATGGTTGATCACACATTTACAAACTTGGGATGTATTTTGTCCGCTGTAAGTTTGGGGGTAATTTTCATCAACTGTGGGACTTTGTTCTGACAGGACACTCACAATCTCTCATCACACCCACATAATATAATAAGAACTTCGTGTTTCCTCCATCATGTGTTTATTGTTGTCAGGGAACTGAAAGCTCACCTGCCAGCCAGCACTATCTTTCCTTGTTTCTCAGTTTGTTCTTTAAAAAAAATTTATTTATTTTTATCTTATGTGCATTTGTGTTTTTGGGCTCTCAGGCCTCTGGAACTGGGATTATAGACAGCTGTGGGCTGCCATGTGGATGCTGGGAATTGAACCTAAACTCTCTCTCTCTCTCTCTCTCTCTCTCTCTCTCTCTCTCTCTCTCTCTCTCTCTCTCTCTCTCTCTCTCTCTCCATAGCCCTGCCTGGAAAACTTTCACTCTGCTCCCTGAGTGAGTAAAAGTGTTGTGCTTCCTTTTATTTTATGTTTCTATGTTTAGGTTTGTTGTTTTGTGTGTTTGTGTGTGTGTGTGTGTGTGTGTGTGTGTGAGAGTGAGAGAGAGAGAGAGAGAGAGAGAGAGAGAGAGAGAGAGAGAGAGAGAGTTTCATTATGAAATCAAAAGTCAACAACAGGGAACTTTTTGTTCATCCATTCACTTACTTACTTACTTACTTTATTTATTTATTTATTTATTTATTTATTTATTTATTTACTTACTTACTTACTTACTTACTTATTTACTTACTTACATACTTACTTACATAGTGGAAGAGTTAGTCAGTACATAATGATCAGAATGGTAGGGGTATCCTTTGGAAAAGAGTAAGATATCATGACTTTCCCTTTCAGGAGGGCGCGTTCTGGGAAGATAGGAAAGGTTTCCATTGCCTGCTGGCCACCAAGTCCTTTTCCCAAGGTCAGGCATTTTTTTTAGATAAGCAAGGGTCTCCTTTTGAGGAAGTCTCAGGGTCTGACATTAGCATCTGACTGGTGCCTATTGTCAAGGCCAAAGCTACACTCCTCAGCCCCTCCCTGTCCTGAGGTGACCTAACCTGACCTGAGAAGCCACACCCCACCCCAGTTCACTGGCCCCTCTTCATGTAACTAACACTAAGTACAGCATAAAATGTAAAATGTGGAATCTCTTCTCAATGAAATGCTGCTGGCAGCTATTCGATGAATTCATTCTCAGATCCCGTCGTCCTTACACCTCTTCAGGTCACCAACCAACCCAAAGCAGGAGGTCTCTTTCCAGCAGGGACGTTTTCTTTCCATGTTTCTTCTTTTGTATCTTGCAGTCAGTCCAGATGTGCTGGTATATAGTCCCAGAGGTGGGAGGGAGGGAGGGAGGGAGAGAGAGAGAGAGAGAGAGAGAGAGAGAGAGAGAGAGAGAGAGAGAGAGAGAGAGAGAGAGAAAGAAACGGAATTGCTTTTTATTTGAACAGTTTTAATGATTTAATATTCAGCTATTTCCAGCCACATTTCTTATTACCAGCGAGCACCTTCGTCTGAAAACATTGGAACCCCCATCTGTACATGTCACGTTCTCCAGCATTAGTGAGATGGAGGCCACCATATTCTTAGCCAGGAAGGAAGGAAGGAAGGAAATAATGGATCTACATTCCCAAAGGGGAAAAAAAAAATAAGGTAAGTTTTTAAAAAAAAGTTACATAGAAAGAATGAATAAATGAATAAAAATAAATAATAAAAGAAATAATTGAAACAGTCAATAAGTAAAATGAGTCAGGCTGAGCAGATAAACAGACATAAAAGAAGGAGGTGAAGGAATGTAAGTAAATGACTAGGTGGGTCATTTTTTTTTAAAAAGTAAGTAAATGAGATGGGCTGAACAGATAAGTAAAGTAAGTAAGCAAGCAAGCAAGCAAAGAAATACGTAAGAAACGATCGATCCATTGCTCGATCAAGCAAGCAATCAATCATGAAAAAAAAGTGAGACACATCCACTCAATCCAAAAAGGACAGAACATGTAAACTCACGGTTCACTC
>NW_024582313.1:148760-281776 GCF_903992535.2 Arvicola amphibius | reverse complement strand
CTGGCTGGCAGGCGAGCTTTCAGTTCCCTGACAACAATAAACACATGATGGAGGAAACACGAAGTTCTTATTATATTATGTGGGTGTGATGAGAGATTGTGAGTGTCCTGTCAGAACAAAGTCCCACAGTTGATGAAAATTACCCCCAAACTTACAGCGGACAAAATACATCCCAAGTTTGTAAATGTGTGATCAACCATTGTTGGTTGGGTGGGCTGGAGATGCTAAGGACTGGGGTTAACCCAGGGGACATGGCCAACTTGAATCACAATATTCATCAGAGCATGAGAAGAAGACTGTGAAAAGGACACAAAAGGAGACATAATTGGGGTCCTTCCTTCCTTCCTTCCTTCCTTCCTTCCTTCCTTCCTTCCTTCCTTCCTTTGCTCAGGAAGTGACTGACAGATGAGACTTTGTCCAAGCAGGTTCTGAAATACTACACTTGAGTGAGTCTCCCCCTCTGTGGGTATTAGTCCTCCCTTCTTTCTGTAGGGAGGTGCTGCATATCTCTTAGAAGTAACCTGGTTTCCTATGCACAAGGTGATGCAGAGGAAAGCTTTCTAAGCCTTATACAGAGTGCTTCAGGACTTAAGAGACCTCAGGTAGTATAGGGGTGCCCAAGTCACTTGCTTGATGCTTCAGACTCATGTCATTGATTGAAGGGCAGAACATAGCCTGGATTCACAAAGATTCCCAACACAAAGCCGTCGACACCCAGAGCTAACAAGAAATGGCAGTCTCAGCCGGGCTGTGGTGTGTGGTGGTGGGTGCATGCCTTTAATCACAGCACACACACACAGATCTTTGTGAGTTCAAGGATGGCCTGTTTTACAGAGTGAGTTTTAGGACAGCTCAAGATATACAGAGAAACCTTTTTTCTTTTGAAAAACAAAACAAAACAGCAAAAGGAAGGAAGGAAGGAAGGAAAGAAGGAAGGAAGGAAGGAAGGAAGGAAGGAAGGAAGGAAGGAAGGAAGAAAAAAAATTGCAAACTCTTCCCACGCCATTGGCTCCTCTCAGGCTGAACCGGAGACCAGGGTGTCATTCAAAACTGGGAAGCCAGAAACCTTGGGGGGGGGGGGGGTCACAGGAAGACTGCACCACTTGATGCCTCAACCCGGCTAATGGCTGTTGATATAAAGCATGGTAAAATCCGGCTTTGGCAAAGCACTACCCCCCTTTTTCTATTATTACTGGTACACAACAAAAAGGACTCGGGGGGGGTGCAGTGCTGGTATTGAAATCTCACTGACTCCTTCCTCACTCCTTGTCAATTCCTAACTTTGTCAAATCAACTATCATGAATCTTGGATGTGCGTTGGCCCTTCCTTTAGGAACTCACAGAGACAAGACAGGCCTATTGCATCCCAGAACCTCCCAGTTCCTGAGCCCTAGCCCTGGAAGGCTCAAGGCCATCACATCCAGAAATCTCTCTAGTCCCTGCTAGTGCCAGGACCAACCACTTCTTTCTCCATGTTTTCTTGTGAGACCTGGTGCCAGCTTTCTGCTTCCTCACTCTGGCCTCTCCACTATCTCCGTTCTCTCTTGAAGTAGACTCATCCGATCTAGACGACGTGTCCATAAGCGAGTCTTATAGGCACCGAAAGAGTGTGTCTTGAGGGCACTTGGCGTTTCTAGGATACGAGTGACATCACAAAATTCCGAGAGCTCTCCAGGATACGGTAGAATTTCCAGAGAAGAGACTGCTGCTGGTGTCATGAGGCATGGACTTTACCTCCTCGCTAATATTTCTCCCCTGAACTGACTGACCGGAAGCTGAGCTTTCCTTTCCAGGAGTCTCTCTCCTGACACACAGAGGAAACCATTCAGGATCTCCTCCTTCCAAAACCAGAAATTTCTCTCTACTTCATGAAAATCTTTTCACTGCTTCCTCCACCCCGTGGGGAGTTAGTTGAACACGCACTTTTTCATGTGAGAGGCAGGCAGGCCCTTGCTCTCCTGAACGGATATTTATACTCGGTAATATGAGAAATTAGGCCAGGAGGATACGGAAGATGGGGGTTGAATCCCCTGAAGTGAACAAGCACTTAAGGAAATTTGACTCTGAGTGGCGAGAGATGAATACCTACAAATGGTATTGCTGGGTCTTGAGGAAGGTTGTTTCCTGATTTTTCTGAGAAATCGCCACACTGATGTCCAAAGGGGTGGTACCAGCTGGCATTTCCACCGGCCATGCAGGACTGTTCCTTTTCCCCACCACCTCCCCCTGCTATAAGTTGTCATCAGTGATTTTTTTGATCTTGGCCATCCTTACAGGTTTAAGATGGAATCTCAGAGTTGTTTTGATTTACATTTCTCTGAGGACTAAGCATGTTGAACATTTCCTTAAGTGTCTTTTAGCCATTTTAGATTCCTCTGTTCAGAGTCCTCTGTTTAGGTCTGTACTCCATTTTGTGAATTGGATTATTTGTTCTTGAGATGACCGATATCTTGAGTTCTTTGTGTATCTGCCTCATGTGGGGTTAGTGAAGATCTTTTCCCATTCTGTAGTTCATCTGTCCGTTGTTTTGTCTTGTTGACCGTGTCCTTTGCTTTTCGTATTTGCTTTTCAGTTTCAGAAGGTACCATTAATAGATTAATTGTTTCTCTCGGTGTCTGTGATGCTGGGGTTCTATTTAGGAAGTCGTTCCCCGTGCCAGTGCGTTCAAGTGTACTTCCCACTTTCTCTTCTATAAGGTTCAGTGTGGCTGGCTTTATTATGTTGAGGTCTTTGATGCATCTGGACTCGAGTTTTGGGCATCGAGATAGATAGGGCACTAGTTTCATTTTTCTACATGTTGATATCCAGTTAGGCCAGCACCACTCGTTCAATATGCTTTCTTTTTTCCATTGGATATGTTTTTGCTTTCTTTATCAAAGATCAGGTGTTCGAAGATGTGTGGATCGATATCCGGGTCTTCTATTCGGTTCCATTGGTCCTCCTGTCTGTTCTTATGCCAGGACCAGGCTCTTTTCAGTGCTGTAGCTTACAGAGTCTTCTTTAAGGTGGGGCACAGAAGAGGTTAACCTAATAAGGTACCTTAGCTCTTCGGCTTTTCTAGCCGATAGGAATCCAGTAGAGTTGGTGTCAAGGTTCACACTGACACTAACAGCTGTAACTTGAGCAGAATTTGTGACCACATGAAATCCACAATGAATTGCAGCAAATCTGAGGCGCTCAAACTTGCTCAGTCTCTGTATCTGAACATATAGACATTTGCAACGATCACTGGCTTTAGATGTTTGTTTGTTTGTTTGTTTTTTCATTTTGTTTTTCCACGAGACAGGGTTTCCTTGTAGCTGAAGCTTTAATGGCCTGGTGTCTTGAAACGTCCTCCCTACTTCTATTTTTGTGACTTACTGCTTCAAAGAACTTCTCCATTTCTTTATCCCTAAGGAAAAAGAAATATAATCACTAAATACTTCTTAAAAAGCATTCTTTCTATATTTATGTATATTCTTTATATATAAGAATAATCCTTATTTATTAAGATTCAATTGAACAGTAAACATGTTGTTCTGTACTGAAGCTCTGAGGTCCCATCTTATGAATAGGCTGTTTAGGACCAATTTGAAGACATCTGGAAAAAAGCTATGTAATGACATTCCTGCCTAAGAGTCACTTCCAAGTTTTAGTTCTTTGTAGATAATACACCTTGAAGCATAAGGGTACCTACCCTTTTTCTCATTCAAGTAATGTTCTCATCATTCAGTGATTTCTCCTCCCTTTTTCTTTTGGGGAGTGGCATGATCAGATCAGGAAAAGAAGGATGTGTGTGGCAAGTCGGTGCCCGCTCAGAGTCCCCCACCCATTTGAGGACAGAACAGAGAAACAAGAATGGCGGGGGGTGGGGGCAAGGAGGGGGTTCTGCTGACATTAGAGTTATGGATGGCTGCCAGCTGTTTCTTGGCTGCTGTGAGGACAGGAACCCAGCAAAGACAGAGACATGCCAGACAGGAGGCTTTGGTTGAAAGCTGAACTGAACTGAATAGAAACTGGCTGTTCCTTTTTAGTGTTTTCAGAGTTATGTCCGAGGAACCTTCTACTTACATGAAATAAAAACAAATCCTTTCAAACATCCAGGTGTCCTCTGCTGACCGGGGTGGGTGGGTGGGTGGGTGGGTGGGGATGGAAAACAAAAACAAAGATAAGAGGGATTTTAGTTGTTCTAAAATCCTCGGGGGCAAAACGTCCCCAGGAGAATGGCAAGAGTTCATTGGGCAACTGTCTGTCTCCTGTGGCATCCTTTCAAGCTTTTCTCACTTGAGGTTCGATGGTGTCAGCTGTAAGATTTTCATCTTTTACCATCATGTGAGATTCTAGCTTTTTTTTTTAAATTGAGAGATAGACATATATATGTTCCCTCTCGTTCTAATGGCTGTACAGCTTTGACCAAGAAAGCAGGTTGGGTTTCATCAAAGAATTTCTCTCTGGGGCTGGAGAGATGGCTCAGTGGTTAAGAGCATTGCCTGCTCTTCCAAAGGTCCTGAGTTCAATTCCCGGCAACCACATGGTGGCTCACAACCATCTGTAATAAGGTCTGGTGCCCTCTTCTGGCCTACAGACATACACACAGACAGAATATTGTATGCAAAATAAATAAAAAAATATTAAAAAAAAGAATTTCTCTCTGTTTTATAATTCAACCACCTCTGAGTGCTATTAACTGTCATCTAGTTGGCTAAGACCCTAACCCTAACCCTAACCCTAAACCCTAAACCCTAACCCTAACACTAACCCTAAACCTAACCCTGTTTTGAGTTTTCAGATCTCCTGTTCAAGATCAATCATTTCTTTCCTAACTCAGTGTCTTGGGACACAAAAAATAAAAGGTAAGCCGGGCGGTGGTGGCGCACGCCTTTAATCCCAGCACTCGGGAGGCAGAGGCAGGCGGATCTCTGAGTTGGAGGCCAGCCTGGTCTACAAGAGCTAGTTCCAGGACAGGCTCTAGAAACTACAGGGAAACCCTGTCTCGAAAAACCAAAAAAAAAAAACCCAGAAAACAAAAAAACCCACAAACATTAAATGGTGTGGCTACAGCACCACTGGACCTCTTTGATATGGATATCTGCTGCCTTTCCTGTTGGAGTTGGGAAATTAAAAGTTGTTGACTTGAATTCACTCATTGCAAAAAAAAAAAACCTTTATTTATTTTATTAGTTCACCTTTTAACTTGATTTTTTTTTCTGTTTTTGAGACAGGAATTGGCTTTTTATGTGTGTTCCAGACAATCTATGTCACTACATTGCCCAGGACTTCTTTCTGAACAGTTCCATGAAAGTAGTCAGCTGCCTAAAATATACGGCTGCTGCTGCTGCGGCAATTTTAAAGAAAATAAATAAAAATAAATAACCTGAGATAAACAAAGAAAAAAGGAAAACAGCTGTTTTTCTTCCTTCCTTCCTTTCTGTTTTCTCTGTCTTCTTCTTCTTCTTCTTCTTCTTCTTCTTCTTCTTCTTCTTCTTCTTCTTCTTCTTCTTCTTCTATTATTATTATTATTATTAAATGAGAAACACAATTTTTTTTTAAATTAAGGGCTTGGAGAGAGAGCTGGCTCGGTGGCTCTGAGAAAGTGGTTTCCATTTCCAGCACCCGTATGGTAGCTCATATATCATTGTAACTCCAGTTCCTGGGTGATCTGACACCCTCACAAACAAAGAAACAAAAAACCTGAAGCCAGTGATCATTGCAGACATCTGAATGTTCAGAAACTGAGACTGAGCAAGTTTGAGTGCCACAGATTTGCTGCAGTTCATTGCGGATTTCATGTGGATCACAAATTCTGCTCAAGTTACAGCTGTTAGTGTCAGTGTGAACCTTGACACCAACTCTACTGGATTCCTATCGGCTAGAAAAGCCGAAGAGCTAAGGTACCTTATTAGGTTAACCTCTTCTGTGCCCCACCTTAAAGAAGACTCTGTAAGCTAAAGCACTGAAAAGAGACTGGTCCTGGCATAAGAACAGACAGGAGGACCAATGGAACCGAATAGAAGACCCGGATATCGATCCACACATCTTGGAACACCTGATCTTTGATAAAGAAACAAAAACATATCCAATGGAAAAAAGAAAGCATATTGAACGAGTGGTGCTGGCCTAACTGGATATCAACATGTAGAAAAATGAAACTAGTCCCCTATCTATCTCGATGCCCAAAACACGAGTCCAGATGCATCAAAGACCTCAACATAATAAAGCCAGCCACACTGAACCTTATAGAAGAGAAAGTGGGAAGTAAAGTACACTTGAACGCATTGGCACAGGGAACCACTTCCTAAATAGAACCCCAGCAGCACAGACACTGAGAGTGAAAGACTTTCGGGCACCTTAGCATAACTGCACCCACCTTCCTGGGAACCAGGACCGGGCACCTTAGCATTACTGTACCCCTCCCCCCCTTCCTGGGAACCAGGACCCTGGTAACCAACCACACGTGCACTGGAGCTTTGAGTCCTTTCCATCCCCATTGTAGTCTTTCTTCAATAGACTCATACCCTGGAACTGGGGTGAGACGACCTACAGGTGTTCTTCCTTGTAATCGCCATAACATTGATTAAGTAGAGTTAGCTAACCATTGAATGAACTAGTCACAATAGTTGACAAATGATTTTTGGAATTTCCCTTTGATTCTGTACTACCCCCTCCCTGATTTTGTGGTTTTTTTCCTTTAAAAGGGCTTGTAATAGACAAAGCAGGGGTCCCTCTCCTCTCGAGGCTGAGGGACCTCTGCCGTGGCAGAATAAAAATTCCTCTTGCTATTGCATCAACCGTGCTGAGAGTGTCTCTTGGGGTGACCTCCTCCTTGGTGGGGCTTTAGGGCCCAACAAGAGAAACGATTAATATATTAATGGGACCTCCTAAACCTGAAAAGCTTATGAAAAGCAAAGGACACAGTCAACAAGACAAAATGACGGATGGCCTACAGAATGGGAAAAGATCTTCACTAAGCCCACATCAGGCAGAGGTCTGCTCTCCAAAATATACAAAGAACTCAAGAAATTGGTCATCTCCAGAACAAATAATCCAGTTCACAAAATGGAGTACAGATTTATTTAACTTTATATGTGCGATGGTGTGAGGGTGTCAGATGATCCAGGAACTGGTTTACAATCATGTATGAGCTGCCACACGGGTGCCAGGAATGGAAACCACTTCCTCAGAGCCACTGAGCCATCAAGCCCTTAATTTTTTTAAAAAATTATGTTTCTCTGTGTGTACATGTGCGTGCGTGCGTGCGTCTCTCTGTGTGTGTGTGTGTGTGTGTGTGTTTATGGGGTGGCTTTTGAACTCACCAAGATGAAAACATTCAAAAAGACTGGTTCCATATCTGGCAGAGAGGCAGGTGGATCTCTGGGAGTCTGAGGCCAGCCTGGTTGAAAAGAGCTTGTTCCAAAGACAGGCTCCAAAGCAACAGACAAACCCTGCCTCGAAAATCAAAACAAAAACACAAACCAAAAAAAATAAAACATAAATTAAATGAGAGGGGAGGGGGGGATGTTGATTTGTCGATTTACAGACCAGAAATTAAAAAAAAAAACATAATATTACCAAGATGAGAGGCTGGTTTATATAGTGAGTTAAAGGTTACAGAGAAACCCTGCACCAAAAAAAATAATAAAAGAAGAAAACAGAAAAAAAACAAGGAAGGAAGACAGGAAGGAAGGAAGGAAGGAAGGAAGGAAGGAAAGAAGGAAGGAAGGAAGAAAAAACAGGTGTTTTCCTTTTTTTCTTTGTTTATCTCAGGTTATTTTAGTTTTTTTTTTTTTTTTTGCAGCAGTATATTTTGGGCAGCTGCCTATCTGAGTAATGGTGGCAGCGCATTTATTTATTTTCAGTTCTGGGCCCTCAGAGATCAGGAGTGGCAGAGGCAGGCAGATCACTGTGAGTTTGAGGCTACCTTGTTCTGAAGTGTGAGTTTCAGCAAAGGCAAAGCAACAGACACAGAGAAACCCTGTCTTGGGGAAAAAGTGTGTTTACTACAGGCCTTTAATTCCAGCATTTGGAGGCAGAGGTAGAGGCAGGGGCAGCTAGATCTCTGTGAGTCTGAGGCCAGCCTTGTCTACAAAGTGAGTTCCAGGGCAAACAAGGATACACAGGGGGAACGCCTATGTAGAAAAAACACAAATAAAATAATAATAATAATAATAATAATAATAATAAATTATTAAGAGCTCAATTAATTGACTTCACCCACAATTCAAAAATTAAAAAATAAAACAAAGAGTGTGTCTGACTGATCAGTGAAAGGACCAACGGGGCCAAGGGGCTGCCACAATTATGGCTTGGTGAGAGGGAGGGAGGGAGGGAGGGAGGGAGCAAGAGCGGGAGAGAAGGAGGGAAGGAGGGAGCAAGAGCAGTTCTCTGCCACCTAAATGCCTTTCAAACACATTTCACCTTGGCAACCACTTGCTTGCTTTCTTGGGGTTCTTTTTCAGTAGCTGTGTCTGTACAACCCCACACCCCACTTCTCATACTAAATACCGAGTCTGAGAAAATTAAAACAGCCATGGAAAAATTCCCACTTGGATATCTTTTACTTCCCCACAAAACAACAACAACAAAAATATGCATATCTAAGCAGATCGATCAAGTTGTAGCCTCACCCTTTAATGGTTCAGCAAGGAGTTTTAGCTGTTGGGAAGGGGTGGTGACCTTGAACTTGACAAATCTGTTAAATCTGGAGTCTCACTCCTACTAGGTACCCTCAGGGGACAGGAGTGGAGGCCAGGGCCCCTGCAACAGGAGATCTTCTAGATCATCTACAGGCTCTTAGGGATCCTGGGCTTGCTTAGTGAAAAACATGAGAGACAGAGAATTTTTTTGTTTTGTTTTGTTTTCTGAGACAAGGTTTCTCTGTAGCTTTGGCACCTGTCCTGGAACTGTAATACAGGCTGGCCTCAAACTCACAGAGATCTGCCTGCCTGTGCCTGGCACAGAGAAAATTAAAACAGCCATGGAATTATATGAAAAATTCTCCTTTTGATATCATTCCCAGAAATACTAACATAATGAAGTATTTGGAACGTTTTCAATTCAGACAGAAAAAAAAATAAAAGTGTCATTTTATTGATTTATTTTAGAGGGTCCGTTTCCTACCAGGATGGGTCGCACTTGCTGTGTTGTTGAAGATGATCTCCTGATCCTTGTCTTTCCAGTTCCTGAGTGCTGGCTGGCAGGACAGACATGGGCTCACCGTACACTCGAGTATTTTTGATGCAGTATGGAGAGCCTGGAGCCCAAAGGACAAGACTTCAGCTTCCCCTGCCCCCCCGACATAAGCCAGATAAATAAATGATTACCCAGCAGCAGAAGCATGGAATGAGCTTCTCAGAGTTATGTCCGAGGAACCTTCTACTTACATGAAATAAAAACAAATCCTTTCAAACATCTAGGTGTCCTCTGCTGACCGGGGTGGGGATGGAAAGCAAAAACAAAGATAAGGGGCTGGAGAGATGGATTAGAGGTTAAGAGCATTGCCTGCTCTTCCAAAGGTCCTGAGTTCAATTCCCAGCAACCACATGGTGGCTCACAACCATCTGTAATGGGGTCTGGTGCCCTCTTCTGGCCTGCAGGCATACACACAAACAGAATATTGTATACATAATAAATAAATAAGTATAAAAAAAAAACAAAAACAAAGATAAGAGGGATTTTAGTTGTTCTAAAATCCTCGGGGGCAAAACGTCCCCAGGAGAATGGCAAGAGTTCATTGGGCAACTGTCTGTCTCCTGTGGCATCCTTTCAAGCTTTTCTCACTTGAGGTTCGATGGTGTCAGCTGTAAGATTTTCATCTTTTACCATCATGTGAGATTCTAGCATTTTTTTTAAATTGAGAGATGGACATATGTTCCCTCTCGTTCTAATGGCTGTACAGCTTTGACCAAGAAAGCAGGTTGGATTTCATCAAAAAAATTTCTCTCTGTTTTATAATTCATCCACCTTTGAGTGCTAGTAAGTGTCATCTAGTTGGTTTGTGGTGTTTCAGGAACACTTTCCTAATTCTTCTGTTTTTTGGGTTTGGTTTTGTGAGACAGGGTTTATCTATGTCACAGTCCTGGATCTTCCTTGGTAGACAAGGCTGGCCTCTGTGTCATTTCTTCCTACTTGGTTTGTGTTTGATTGTTGTTTTGAGTTTTCTGATCTCCTGTTCAAGATCAAGATCATTTCTCTCCTAACTCCCTGTCCTTGGGACACAAACATTAAAGGGTGTGGCTACAACTCCACTGGACCTCTTTGATATGGATATCTGCTGCCTTTCCTGTTGGAGTTGGGAAATTAAAAGTTGTTGACTTGAATTTACTCATTGCAAAAAAAAAACACCTTATTTATTTTATTATTTCACATTTTAACTTTTTTTTTTAGACAGGAATTGGCTTTTTGTGTGTGTTCCAGACAATCTATCTCACTACATGGCCCAAGACTTATTTTTGAACACTTCCATGAAAGTAGTCAGCTGCCCAAAATATACTGCTGCTGCTGCAATTTTAGAAAAAATTAAATAAAAATAAATAACCTGAGATAAACAAAGAAAAAAGGAAACCAGCTGTTTTTTCCTTCCTTCCTTCCTTTCTTTCTTTTTCGTTTTCTTTTTCTTTTCTTTAAATATTTGTTTATTTGTTATGTATACAATATTATATCTGTGCATATGCCTGCAGGCCAGAAGAGGGAACCAGACCTTATTACAGATGGTTGTGAGCCACGATGTATGTGGTCACTGGGAATTGAACTCAGGACCTTTGGAAGAGCAGGCAATGCTCTTTACCACTAAGCCATCTCTCCAGCCATCTGTTTTCTTCTTTTATTATTTTTTTTCGTGGCAGGGTTTCTCTGAATATTACCTTTAACTCACTATATAAACCAGGCTGTCATCTTGCTGACATTATGGTTTTGTTTTTTTCTTATTTCCTGTCTGTAAATTGACAAATTGACCTCTCTCTCTCTCTCTCTCTCTCTCTCTCTCTCTCTCTCTGTCGTTTTCTCTAGTTTAATTTATGTTTTAATTTTTTGGTTTGTGTTTTTGTTTTGATTTTCGAGGCAGTGTTTCTCTGTTGCTTTGGAGCCTGTATTTGGAGCAAGACTAGTTCAGACCGGTTTAGACCGGTTCAATCCAGTTCAGACCAGTTCAATCTGGTTCAGACTGGTTCAAACTGGTTCAGACCTGTTCAAAACGGTTCAGACCGGCTAAGACTGGTTTACCGGTTGAATCCGTTTCGGACTGGTCCAGATTAGTTCAGACCGGTTTAGACCGGTTCAATCCAGTTCAGACCGGATCAATCCGGTTCAGACCAGTTCAAACCGGTTAAGACCAGTTCAATCCGGTTCAAACTGGTTGAATCCGGTTCAATCCTGTTCAATCCGGTTCAGACCGGTTCAATCCAGTTCAATCCGGTTCAAGCTCGTTCAATCCGGTTCAGGCCACTTCAGACCAGTTCAAACCGGTTCAAACCAGGTCAAACCGGTTCATCCGGTTCACACCGGTTCAAATAGGTTCAATCTGGTTCAAGCCAGTTCAGTCCGGTTCAGACCAGTTCAGAATGGTTCAGACCGGTTCTATACGGTCCAATCCGGTTCAGACCAGTTCAGACCGCTTCAATCCAGTTCAAGCAGGTTCAATCCGGTTTACACCAGTTCAGAATGGTTCCGACTGGTTCAATACAATCTAATCCGGTTCAGATCAGTTCAATACGGTTCACACCGGTTCAAACCGGTTCAATCCAGTTCATGCAGGTTCAATCCGGATCAGAGCAGTTCATAATGTTTCGACCTGTTCAATACGGTCCAATCCGGTTCAGACCGGTTTAATCCGGTTCAGACCGCTTCAAACAGGCTCAGACCGGTTTAGAACAATTCAATCCGGTTCAGACCAGTTCAATCCAGTTCAGACCGGTTCAAACCGGTTCAGACCGGCTAAGACTGGTTTAGACCGGTTGAATTCGTTTCCGACCGTTCCAGACTAGTTCAGACTGTTTTAGACCTGTTCAATCCAGTTCAGATCGGTTCAATCCGGTTCAGACTGGTTAAACCGGTTCAGACCGGTTCAAATCGGTTCATACCGGGTCAAAAAGCTTCAGACCGGCTCAGACTGTTTTAGACCAGTTCAATCTGGTTCAGTCTGGTTCAATCCGTTTCAGGCCGGTTCAAACTGCTTCAGACCGGCTAAGACTGCTTTGCCCCGGTTCAATCCGGTTCGGAACGGTTCAGACCGGCTCATACAGGTTCAGTCCGATTTAGACCGGTTCAATCCGGTTCAGACCCTTTCAAACTGGTTCAATCCGGTTCAAACCGTTTCAGACCAGTTCAAACCTGTTCAGACCGATTCAATGCGGTTCAGACCGGTGCAATCCGGTCCAATCTGGTTCAAGCCGGTTCAATCTGGTTCAGACCGCTTCAGACCAGTTCAAACCGGTTCAAACCGGTTCAGACCGGTTCAATCCGGTTCGGACACGTAAAGACCGGTCCAGACCGGTTTAGACCAGTTCAATCTAGTTCAGACCGGTTCAATCCGGTTCTAGCCGGTTCAATCTGGTTCAGACCCCTTCAGACCATTTCAAACCGGTTAAGACCTGTTCAATCCGGTTCAAACCGGTTGAATCCGATTCAAGCCTGTTCAATCCGGTTCAGACCGGTTCAAACCAGTTCAGACCACTTCAGACCGGCTCACACTGGTTTAGACCGGTTCAGACCGGCTCAGACTGGTTTAGACCGGTTCAAACCGGCTCAGACTGGTTTAGACCGGTTTAATCCGGTTCAGACTGGTTCAGTCCAGTTCAGACCGGTTCAAACTGCTTCAGACCAGCTAAAACTGGTTCAGAATGGTTTAATCGGTTCAGACCAGTTCAGACTGTTTCAGACCGGTTCAGACCGGTTCATTCCGGTTTAGACAGGTTCAATACGGTTCAGACCGGTTCAATCCATTTCAGACCGTTTCAGACCAGTTCCATCCGGCTCAGACTGGTTTAGACTAGTTCAATCCGGTCCAGACTGGTTCAGACCGGTTCAGTCCGGTTTAGACTGGTTCAATCCAGTTCAGACCTGTTCAATCCGGTTCAGACCGGTTTAGACCAGTTCAATCCGTTTCAGACTGGTTCAATCTGGTTCAGACCGGTTCAGGCCGGTTCAGACCGGCTCAGACTGATTTAGACCGGTTCAATCCGGTTCAGACAGCTCCAGACCAGTTCAAACCGGTTCCGACCAGGTCAAACCGGTTCAATCCGGTTCACACCAGTTCAAACCGGTTCAATCCGGTTCAAGCAGGTTCAATGCGGTTTACACCAGTTAAGAATGTTTCCGACCGGTTCAATACGGTCAAATCTGGTTCAGACCGGTTCAATCCGGTTCACACCGGTTCAAACCGGTTCAATCCAGTTCAAGCAGGTCCAATCCGGTTTAGACCAGTTCATAATGTTTCCGGCATGTTCAATACGGTCCAATCCGGTTCAGACCGGTTCAATCCGTTTCAGACCGGTTCGGAACGGTTCAGACCGGTTCAATCCGGTTCAGACTGGTTTAGACCAGTTCAATCCGGTTCAGACCGGTTCAGACCGGTTCAGACCGGTTCAGTCCGGTTCTGTCTGGTTCAGACCGGTTCAATCCGGTTCAGACCGGTTAAATCCGATTCAGACCGGTTCAATCCGGTTCAATCCGGTTCAATCTGATTCAGACCCCTTCAGACCAGTTCAAACAGGTTAAGACCGTTTCAATCCGTTTCAAACTGGTTTAATCCGGTTCAAGCTGGTTCAATCCGGTTCAAGCTGGTTCAATCCGGTTCAGACCGCTTCAGACCAGGTCAAACCGGTTCAGACCAGGTTAAACCGGTTCAATCCGGTTCACACCAGTTCAAACCGGTTCAATCCGGTTCAAGCAGGTTCAATGCGGTTTTACACCAGTTAAGAATGTTTCCGACCGGTTCAATACGGTCAAATCCGGTTCAGACCGGTTCAATCCGGTTCACACCGGTTCAAACCGGTTCAATCCAGTTCAAGCAGGTCCAATCCGGTTCAGACCAGTTCATAATGTTTCCGGCATGTTCAATACGGTCCAATCCGGTTCAGACCGGTTCAATCCGTTTCAGACCGGTTCGGAATGGTTCAGACCGGTTCAATCCGGTTCAGACTGGTTTAGACCAGTTCAATCCGGTTCAGACCGGTTCAGACCGGTTCAGACCGGTTCAGTCCGGTTCTGTCTGGTTCAGACCGGTTCAATCCGGTTCAGACTGGTTAAATCCGATTCAGACCGGTTCAATCCGGTTCAATCCGGTTCAATCTGATTCAGACCCATTCAGACCAGTTCAAACAGGTTAAGACCGTTTCAATCCGTTTGAAACTGGTTTAATCCGGTTCAAGCTGGTTCAATCCGGTTCAAGCTGGTTCAATCCGGTTCAGACCGCTTCAGACCAGGTCAAACCGGTTCAGACCAGGTTAAACCGGTTCAATCCGGTTCACACCGGTTCAAATCAGTTCAATCCGGTTCAAGCAGTTTCAATCCGGTTTACACCAGTTCAGAATGGTTCCGACCGGTTCAATGCGGTCTAATCCGGTTCAGACCGGTTCAATCCGGTTCACACCGGTTCAAACCGGTTCAATCCAGTTCAAGCAGGTTCAATCCGGTTCAGAGCAGTTCATAATGTTTCCGACCTGTTCAATACCATCCAATCCCGTTCAGACCTGTTCAATCCGGCTCAGACTGGTTTAGACGAGTTCAATCCGGTTCAGACTGGTTCAGACCGGTTCAGACCGGTTTAGACCGGTTCAATCCGATTCAGACCTGTTCAATCCGGTTCAGAACGGTTTAGACCTGTTCAATCCAGGTCAGACCGGTTCAATCCGTTTCAGACGGTTCGGAACGGTTCAGACCGTCTCAGACAGGTTTGCACCGGTTTAGACCGGTTCAATCCGGTTCAGACCCGTACAAAATTGTTCAATCCGGTTCAAACCGTTTCAGACCAGTTCAAACCTGTTCAGACCTATTCAATCCGTTTCATACCGGTTCAATCCGGTTCAAGCCGGTTCAAGCCGGTTCAATCTGGTTCAGACCCCTTCAGACCAGTTCAAACCGGTTAAGACCAGTTCAATCCGGTTCAAACCGGCTGAATCCGATTCAAGCCTGTTCAATCCGGTTCAGACCGGTTCAAACCAGTTCAGACCGGTTCAAACCGGTTCAGACCGGCTAAGACTGGTTTAGACCGGTTCAGACCGGCTTAGACTGGTTTAGACCGGTTCAATCCAGTTCAGAATGATTAAATACGGTTCAGACCGGTTCAATCCGGTTAAGACCGGTTCAGACCGGTTCAGACCGACTCAGGATTGTTTAGACAGGTTCAATCCGGTTCAGACCGGTTAAGTCCAGTTCAGACTGGTTCAAACTGCTTCAGACCAGCTAAGACTGGTTTAGACCGGTTCAATCCCGTCCAGACCGGTTCAGACCAGTGAAGACCGGCCCAGACTGGTTTACACCGGTTCAATCCGGTTCAGACTGGTTCAATCCAGTTCAGACCGGTTCAAATTGCTTCAGACCGGCTAAGACTGGTTCAGACCGGTTCAATCCGGTTCAGACCGGCTAAGAATGGTTTGGATCAGTTCAATCCAGTTCAGACCGGTTCAAATGGGTTCAGACTGGTTCATAATGTTTCCGCACTGTACAATACGGTCCAATCCGGTTCAGACCGGTTCAATCAGGTTCAGACCGGTTCAGACCGGCTCAGACTGGTTTAGACTGATTCAATCCTGTTCAGACCGGTTCAGTCCTGTTCAGACAGGTTCAATCTGGCTCAGACTGGTTTAGACCGGTTCAATCCAGTTCAGACCGGTTCAGAACGGTTCAGTCCGGTTTAGACAGGTTCAATACGGGTCAGACCGGTTCAATCCGGTTTACACCAGTTCAGACCGTTTCACACCGTCTCAGACTGGTTTAGACCGGTTCAATCCGGATCAGACAGGTTCAATCCAGTTCAGACCGGTTGAGACCAGTTCAATCCGGTACAGACCGGTTCAATCTGGTTCAGACCGGTTCAGACCGGCTCAGACTGGTTTACACCGGTTCAATCCGGTTGAGACCGGTTCAGTCCTGTTCAGACAGGTTCAATATGGCTCAGACTGGTTTAGACCGGTTCAATCCAGTTCAGACCGTTTCATACCCGTTCAGACCGGTTCAGATCGGTTCAGAACGGTTCAGTCCGGTTTAGAACGTTTCAATCCGGTTCAGACCGGTTCAATGCGGTTCAGACCGGTTTACACCGGTTCAGACCAGTTTAGACCGGTTCAGTCCAGTTCAGACCGGTTCAAACTGTTTCAGATCGGCTAAGACTGGTTCAGACCGGTACAATCCGTTTCAGACTAGTTCAGAGTGGTTCAGACAGGTTCAGACCGGTTCAGTCCGGTTTAGACAGGTTCAATCCGGTTCAGACCTGTTCAGACCGTTTCAGTCCGGTTTAGACAGGTTCAATCTGGTTCAGACCGGTTCAATCTGGTTTAGACCGGTTTAGACCGGTTCAATCCGGCTCAGACTGTTTTAGACCGGTTCAATCCGGTTTAGACCGGTTCAGTCCAGTTCGGACCGGTTCAGACCGGTTCAGACCGGTTCAGTCCGGTTTAGACAGGTTCAATCCGGTTCAGACTGGTTAAATCCGGGTCAGACCGGTTCAATCTGGTTCAGACCTGTTCAAACTGGTTCAATCCAGTTCAAACCGTTTCAGACCTGTTCAAACCTGTTCATACCGATTTAATCCGGTTCAGACTGGTTCAATCCGGTTCAATCCGGTACAAGCCGGTTCAATCTAGTTCAGACCGCTTCAGACCAGTTCAAACCGGTTCAAACCGGTTCAGACCGGTTCAAACCGTTTCAGACCGGCTAAGAATGGTTTGGACCAGTTCAATCCAGTTCAGACCGGTTCAGACCGGTTCAGACCGGTTCAGTCCGGTTTAGACAGATTCAATCCTTGTCAGACTGGTTCAATCCGGTTTAGACCGGTTCAGACCGATTCAGACCGGCTCAGACTGGTTTAGACCGGTTCAATCTGGTTCAGACAGGTTCAATCCAGTTCAGACCGGTTGAGACCAGTTCAATCCAGTTCAGACCGGTTCAGTTTGGTTCAGACCGGTTTAGACCATTTCAGACTGGTTCAGACCCGTTCAGTTCAGTCCGGTTTAGACCGGTTTAATCCGGTTCAGACCTGTTCAATCCGGTTCAGAACGGTTTAGACCTGTTCAATCCAGGTCAGACCGGTTCAATCCGTTTCAGACGGTTCGGAACGGTTCAGACCGTCTCAGACAGGTTTGCACCGGTTTAGACCGGTTCAATCCGGTTCAGACCCGTACAAAATTGTTCAATCCGGTTCAAACCGTTTCAGACCAGTTCAAACCTGTTCAGACCTATTCAATCCGTTTCATACCGGTTCAATCCGGTTCAATCCGGTTCAAGCCGGTTCAATCTGGTTCAGACCCCTTCAGACCATTTCAAACCGATTCAAACTGGTTCAGACCGGTTCAAAACGGTTCAGACCAGCTAAGACTGGTTCAGACCGGTTCAGACCGGTTCAATCCGGTTCACACCGGTTCAAACCGGTTCAATCCAGTTCAAGCAGGTTCAATCCGGTTCAGAGCAGTTCATAATGTTTCCGACCTGTTCAATACCATCCAATCCCGTTCAGACCTGTTCAATCCGGCTCAGACTGGTTTAGACGAGTTCAATCCGGTTCAGACTGGTTCAGACCGGTTCAGACCGGTTTAGACCGGTTCAATCCGATTCAGACCTGTTCAATCCGGTTCAGAACGGTTTAGACCTGTTCAATCCAGGTCAGACCGGTTCAATCCGTTTCAGACGGTTCGGAACGGTTCAGACCGTCTCAGACAGGTTTGCACCGGTTTAGACCGGTTCAATCCGGTTCAGACCCGTACAAAATTGTTCAATCCGGTTCAAACCGTTTCAGACCAGTTCAAACCTGTTCAGACCTATTCAATCCGTTTCATACCGGTTCAATCCGGTTCAATCCGGTTCAAGCCGGTTCAATCTGGTTCAGACCCCTTCAGACCAGTTCAAACCGGTTAAGACCAGTTCAATCCGGTTCAAACCGGCTGAATCCGATTCAAGCCTGTTCAATCCGGTTCAGACCGGTTCAAACCAGTTCAGACCGCTACAGAACGGCTCACACTGGTTTAGACCGGTTCAGACCGGCTTAGACTGGTTTAGACCGGTTCAATCCAGTTCAGAATGATTAAATACGGTTCAGCCCGGTTCAATCCGGTTAAGACCGGTTCAGACCGGTTCAGACCGACTCAGGATTGTTTAGACAGGTTCAATCCGGTTCAGACCGGTTAAGTCCAGTTCAGACTGGTTCAAACTGCTTCAGACCAGCTAAGACTGGTTCAGACCGGGTCAATCCGGTTCAGACCGGTTCAGACCTGTTCAATCCGGCTCAGACTGGTTTAGACGAGTTCAATCCGGTTCAGACTGGTTCAGACCGGTTCAGTCTGGTTTAGACCGGTTCAATCCGGTTCAGACCTGTTCAATCCGGTTCAGAACGGTTTAGACCTGTTCAATCCGTTTCAGACGGTTCGGAACGGTTCAGACCGTCTCAGACAGGTTTGCACCAGTTTAGACCGGTTCAATCCGGTTCAGACCCGTACAAAGTGGTTCAATCCGGTTCAAACCGTTTCAGACCAGTTCAAACCTGTTCAGACCGATTCAATCCGTTTCAGACCGGTTCAATCCGGTTCAAGCTGGTTCAATCTGGTTCAGAACGCTTCAGACCAGTTCAAATCGGTTCAAACCAGTTCAGACTGGTTCAATCCGGTTCAAGCAGTTTCAATCCGGTTTACACCAGTTCAGAATGGTTCCGACTGGTTCAATACAATCTAATCCGGTTCAGATCAGTTCAATACGGTTCACACCGGTTCAAACCGGTTCAATCCAGTTCAAGCAGGTTCAATCCGGATCAGAGCAGTTCATAATGTTTCGACCTGTTCAATACGGTCCAATCCGGTTCAGACCGGTTTAATCCGGTTCAGACCGCTTCAGACAGGCTCAGACCGGTTTAGAACAATTCAATCCGGTTCAGACCAGTTCAGTCCAGTTCAGACCGGTTCAAACCGGTTCAGACCGGCTAAGACTGGTTTAGACCGGTTGAATTCGTTTCCGACCGTTCCGGACTAGTTCAGACTGTTTTAGACCTGTTCAATCCAGTTCAGATCGGTTCAATCCGGTTCAGACTGGTTAAACCGGTTCAGACCGGTTCAAATCGGTTCATACCGGGTCAAAAAGCTTCAGACCGGCTCAGACTGTTTTAGACCAGTTCAATCTGGTTCAGTCTGGTTCAATCCGTTTCAGGCCGGTTCAAACTGCTTCAGACCGGCTAAGACTGCTTTGCCCCGGTTCAATCCGGTTCGGAACGGTTCAGACCGGCTCATACAGGTTCAGTCCGATTTAGACCGGTTCAATCCGGTTCAGACCCTTTCAAACTGGTTCAATCCGGTTCAAACCGTTTCAGACCAGTTCAAACCTGTTCAGACCGATTCAATGCGGTTCAGACCGGTGCAATCCGGTCCAATCTGGTTCAAGCCGGTTCAATCTGGTTCAGACCGCTTCAGACCAGTTCAAACCGGTTCAAACCGGTTCAGACCGGTTCAGTCCGGTTCGGACGGGTTAACACAGGTCCAGACCGGTTTAGACCAGTTCAATCTAGTTCAGACCGGTTCAATCCGGTTCTAGCCGGTTCAATCTGGTTCAGACCCCTTCAGACCAGTTCAAACCGGTTAAGACCAGTTAAATCCGGTTCAAACCGGTTGAATCCGATTCAAGCCTGTTCAATCCGGTTCAGACCGGTTCAAACCAGTTCAGACCACTTCAGACCGGCTCACACTGGTTTAGACCGGTTCAGACCGGCTCAGACTGGTTTAGACCGGTTCAAACCGGCTCAGACTGGTTTAGACCGGTTTAATCCGGTTCAGACTGGTTCAGTCCAGTTCAGACCGGTTCAAACTGCTTCAGACCAGCTAAAACTGGTTCAGAATGGTTTAATCGGTTCAGACCAGTTCAGACTGTTTCAGACCGGTTCAGACCGGTTCATTCCGGTTTAGACAGGTTCAATACGGTTCAGACCGGTTCAATCCATTTCAGACCGTTTCAGACCAGTTCCATCCGGCTCAGACTGGTTTAGACTAGTTCAATCCGGTCCAGACTGGTTCAGACCGGTTCAGTCCGGTTTAGACTGGTTCAATCCAGTTCAGACCTGTTCAATCCGGTTCAGACCGGTTTAGACCAGTTCAATCCGTTTCAGACTGGTTCAATCCGGTTCAGACCGGTTCAGGCCGGTTCAGACCGGCTCAGACTGATTTAGACCGGTTCAATCCGGTTCAGACAGCTCCAGACCAGTTCAAACCGGTTCCGACCAGGTCAAACCGGTTCAATCCGGTTCACACCAGTTCAAACCGGTTCAATCCGGTTCAAGCAGGTTCAATGCGGTTTACACCAGTTAAGAATGTTTCCGACCGGTTCAATACGGTCAAATCTGGTTCAGACCGGTTCAATCCGGTTCACACCGGTTCAAACCGGTTCAATCCAGTTCAAGCAGGTCCAATCCGGTTCAGACCAGTTCATAATGTTTCCGGCATGTTCAATACGGTCCAATCCGGTTCAGACCGGTTCAATCTGTTTCAGACCGGTTCGGAACGGTTCAGACCGGTTCAATCCGGTTCAGACTGGTTTAGACCAGTTCAATCCGGTTCAGACCGGTTCAGACCGGTTCAGACCGGTTCAGTCCGGTTCTGTCTGGTTCAGACCGGTTCAATCCGGTTCAATCCGGTTCAATCTGATTCAGACCCCTTCAGACCAGTTCAAACAGGTTAAGACCGTTTCAATCCGTTTCAAACTGGTTTAATCCGGTTCAAGCTGGTTCAATCCGGTTCAAGCTGGTTCAATCCGGTTCAGACCGCTTCAGACCAGGTCAAACCGGTTCAGACCAGGTTAAACCGGTTCAATCCGGTTCACACCAGTTCAAACCGGTTCAATCCGGTTCAAGCAGGTTCAATGCGGTTTTACACCAGTTAAGAATGTTTCCGACCGGTTCAATACGGTCAAATCCGGTTCAGACCGGTTCAATCCGGTTCACACCGGTTCAAACCGGTTCAATCCAGTTCAAGCAGGTCCAATCCGGTTCAGACCAGTTCATAATGTTTCCGGCATGTTCAATACGGTCCAATCCGGTTCAGACCGGTTCAATCCGTTTCAGACCGGTTCGGAACGGTTCAGACCGGTTCAATCCGGTTCAGACTGGTTTAGACCAGTTCAATCCGGTTCAGACCGGTTCAGACCGGTTCAGACCAGTTCAGTCCGGTTCTGTCTGGTACAGACCGGTTCAGTCCGGTTCAGACTGGTTAAATCCGATTCAGACCGGTTCAATCCGGTTCAATCCGGTTCAATCTGATTCAGACCCATTCAGACCAGTTCAAACAGGTTAAGACCGTTTCAATCCGTTTGAAACTGGTTTAATCCGGTTCAAGCTGGTTCAATCCGGTTCAAGCTGGTTCAATCCGGTTCAGACCGCTTCAGACCAGGTCAAACCGGTTCAGACCAGGTTAAACCGGTTCAATCCGGTTCACACCGGTTCAAATCAGTTCAATCCGGTTCAAGCAGTTTCAATCCGGTTTACACCAGTTCAGAATGGTTCCGACCGGTTCAATGCGGTCTAATCCGGTTCAGACCGGTTCAATCCGGTTCACACCGGTTCAAACCGGTTCAATCCAGTTCAAGCAGGTTCAATCCGGTTCAGAGCAGTTCATAATGTTTCCGACCTGTTCAATACCATCCAATCCGGTTCAGACCTGTTCAATCCGGCTCAGACTGGTTTAGACGAGTTCAATCCGGTTCAGACTGGTTCAGACCGGTTCAGACCGGTTTAGACCGGTTCAATCCGATTCAGACCTGTTCAATCCGGTTCAGAACGGTTTAGACCTGTTCAATCCAGGTCAGACCGGTTCAATCCGTTTCAGACGGTTCGGAACGGTTCAGACCGTCTCAGACAGGTTTGCACCGGTTTAGACCGGTTCAATCCGGTTCAGACCCGTACAAAATTGTTCAATCCGGTTCAAACCGTTTCAGACCAGTTCAAACCTGTTCAGACCTATTCAATCCGTTTCATACCGGTTCAATCCGGTTCAAGCCGGTTCAAGCCGGTTCAATCTGGTTCAGACCCCTTCAGACCAGTTCAAACCGGTTAAGACCAGTTCAATCCGGTTCAAACCGGCTGAATCCGATTCAAGCCTGTTCAATCCGGTTCAGACCGGTTCAAACCAGTTCAGACCGCTACAGAACGGCTCACACTGGTTTAGACCGGTTCAGACCGGCTTAGACTGGTTTAGACCGGTTCAATCCAGTTCAGAATGATTAAATACGGTTCAGACCGGTTCAATCCGGTTAAGACCGGTTCAGACCGGTTCAGACCGACTCAGGATTGTTTAGACAGGTTCAATCCGGTTCAGACCGGTTAAGTCCAGTTCAGACTGGTTCAAACTGCTTCAGACCAGCTCAGACTGGTTTACACCGGTTCAATCCCGTCCAGACCGGTTCAGACCGGTGAAGACCGGCCCAGACTGGTTTACACCGGTTCAATCCGGTTCAGACCGGTTCAATCCATTTCAGACCGGTTCAAATTGCTTCAGACCGGCTAAGACTGGTTCAGACCGGTTCAATCCGGTTCAGACCGGCTAAGAATGGTTTGGACCAGTTCAATCCAGTTCAGACCGGTTCAAATGGGTTCAGACTGGTTCATAATGTTTCCGCACTGTACAATACGGTCCAATCCGGTTCAGACCGGTTCAATCAGGTTCAGACCGGTTCAGACCGGCTCAGACTGGTTTAGACTGATTCAATCCTGTTCAGACCGGTTCAGTCCTGTTCAGACAGGTTCAATCTGGCTCAGACTGGTTTAGACCGGTTCAATCCAGTTCAGACCGGTTCAGAACGGTTCAGTCCGGTTTAGACAGGTTCAATACGGGTCAGACCAGTTCAATCCAGTTTACACCAGTTCAGACCGGTTCACACCGTCTCAGACTGGTTTAGACCGGTTCAATCTGGTTCAGACAGGTTCAATCCAGTTCAGACCGGTTGAGACCAGTTCAATCCGGTACAGACCGGTTCAATCTGGTTCAGACCGGTTCAGACCGGCTCAGACTGGTTTACACCGGTTCAATCCGGTTGAGACCGGTTCAGTCCTGTTCAGACAGGTTCAATATGGCTCAGACTGGTTTAGACCGGTTCAATCCAGTTCAGACCGTTTCATACCCGTTCAGACCGGTTCAGATCGGTTCAGAACGGTTCAGTCCGGTTTAGAAGTTTCAATCCGGTTCAGACCGGTTCAATGCGGTTCAGACCGGTTTACACCGGTTCAGACCAGTTTAGACCGGTTCAGTCCAGTTCAGACCGGTTCAAACTGTTTCAGATCGGCTAAGACTGGTTCAGACCGGTACAATCCGTTTCAGACTAGTTCAGAATGGTTCAGACAGGTTCAGACCGGTTCAGTCCGGTTTAGACAGGTTCAATCCGGTTCAGACCTGTTCAGACCGTTTCAGAACGGTTCAGACCGATTCAATCCGTTTCATACCGGTTCAATCCGGTTCAATCCGGTTCAAGCTGGTTCAATCTGGTTCAGACCGCTTCAGACCAGTTCAAACCGGTTCAAACCAGTTCAGACTGGTTCAATCCGGTTCAAGCAGGTTCAATCCGGTTTACACCAGTTCAGAATGGTTCCGACTGGTTCAATACAATCTAATCCGGTTCAGATCAGTTCAATACGGTTCACACCGGTTCAAACCGGTTCAATCCAGTTCATGCAGGTTCAATCCGGATCAGAGCAGTTCATAATGTTTCGACCTGTTCAATACGGTCCAATCCGGTTCAGACCGGTTTAATCCGGTTCAGACCGCTTCAAACAGGCTCAGACCGGTTTAGAACAATTCAATCCGGTTCAGACAAGTTCAATCCAGTTCAGACCGGTTCAAACCGGTTCAGACCGGCTAAGACTGGTTTAGACCGGTTGAATTCGTTTCCGACCGTTCCAGACTAGTTCAGACTGTTTTAGACCTGTTCAATCCAATTCAGATCGGTTCAATCCGGTTCAGACTGGTTAAACCGGTTCAGACCTGTTCAAATCGGTTCATACCGGGTCAAAACGCTTCAGACCGGCTCAGACTGTTTTAGACCAGTTCAATCTGGATCAGTCTGGTTCAATCCGTTTCAGGCCGGTTCAAACTGCTTCAGACCGGCTAAGACTGCTTTGCCCCGGTTCAATCCGGTTCGGAACGGTTCAGACCGGCTCATACAGGTTCAGTCCGATTTAGACCGGTTCAATCCGGTTCAGACCCTTTCAAACTGGTTCAATCCGGTTCAAACCGTTTCAGACCAGTTCAAACCTGTTCAGACCGATTCAATCCGGTTCAGACCGGTTAAGTCCAGTTCAGACTGGTTCAAACTGCTTCAGACCAGCTAAGACTGGTTTAGACCGGTTCAATCCCGTCCAGACCGGTTCAGACCAGTGAAGACCGGCCCAGACTGGTTTACACCGGTTCAATCCGGTTCAGACTGGTTCAATCCAGTTCAGACCGGTTCAAATTGCTTCAGACCGGCTAAGACTGGTTCAGACCGGTTCAATCCGGTTCAGACCGGCTAAGAATGGTTTGGATCAGTTCAATCCAGTTCAGACCGGTTCAAATGGGTTCAGACTGGTTCATAATGTTTCCGCACTGTACAATACGGTCCAATCCGGTTCAGACCGGTTCAATCAGGTTCAGACCGGTTCAGACCGGCTCAGACTGGTTTAGACTGATTCAATCCTGTTCAGACCGGTTCAGTCCTGTTCAGACAGGTTCAATCTGGCTCAGACTGGTTTAGACCGGTTCAATCCAGTTCAGACCGGTTCAGAACGGTTCAGTCCGGTTTAGACAGGTTCAATACGGGTCAGACCGGTTCAATCCGGTTTACACCAGTTCAGACCGGTTCACACCGTCTCAGACTGGTTTAGACCGGTTCAATCTGGTTCAGACAGGTTCAATCCAGTTCAGACCGGTTGAGACCAGTTCAATCCGGTACAGACCGGTTCAATCTGGTTCAGACCGGTTCAGACCGGCTCAGACTGGTTTACACCGGTTCAATCCGGTTGAGACCGGTTCAGTCCTGTTCAGACAGGTTCAATATGGCTCAGACTGGTTTAGACCGGTTCAATCCAGTTCAGACCGTTTCATACCCGTTCAGACCGGTTCAGATCGGTTCAGAACGGTTCAGTCCGGTTTAGAAGTTTCAATCCGGTTCAGACCGGTTCAATGCGGTTCAGACCGGTTTACACCGGTTCAGACCAGTTTAGACCGGTTCAGTCCAGTTCAGACCGGTTCAAACTGTTTCAGATCGGCTAAGACTGGTTCAGACCGGTACAATCCGTTTCAGACTAGTTCAGAATGGTTCAGACAGGTTCAGACCGGTTCAGTTCGGTTTAGACAGGTTCAATCCGGTTCAGACCGGTTCAGACCGTTTCAGTCCGGTTTAGACAGGTTCAATCTGGTTCAGACCGGTTCAATCCGGTTTAGACCGGTTTAGACCGGTTCAATCCGGCTCAGACTGTTTTAGACCGGTTCAATCCGGTTTAGACCGGTTCAATCCAGTTCGGACCGGTTCAGACCGGTTCAGACCGGTTCAGTCCGGTTTAGACAGGTTCAATCCGGTTCAGACCGGTTAAATCCGGGTCAGACCGGTTCAATCTGGTTCAGACCTGTTCAAACTGGTTCAATCCAGTTCAAACCGTTTCAGACCTGTTCAAACCTGTTCATACCGATTTAATCCGGTTCAGACTGGTTCAATCCGGTTCAATCCGGTACAAGCCGGTTCAATCTAGTTCAGACCGCTTCAGACCAGTTCAAACCGGTTCAAACCGGTTCAGACCGGTTCAAACCGGTTCAGACCGGCTAAGAATGGTTTGGACCAGTTCAATCCAGTTCAGACCGGTTCAGACCGGTTCAGACCGGTTCAGTCCGGTTTAGACAGATTCAATCCGGGTCAGACCGGTTCAATCCGGTTTAGACCGGTTCAGACCGATTCAGACCGGCTCAGACTGGTTTAGACCGGTTCAATCTGGTTCAGACAGGTTCAATCCAGTTCAGACCGGTTGAGACCAGTTCAATCCAGTTCAGACCGGTTCAGTTTGGTTCAGACCGGTTTAGACCGTTTCAGACTGGTTCAGACCCGTTCAGTTCAGTCCGGTTTAGACCGGTTTAATCCGGTTCAGACCTGTTCAATCCGGTTCAGAACGGTTTAGACCTGTTCAATCCAGGTCAGACCGGTTCAATCCGTTTCAGACGGTTCGGAACGGTTCAGACCGTCTCAGACAGGTTTGCACCGGTTTAGACCGGTTCAATCCGGTTCAGACCCGTACAAAATTGTTCAATCCGGTTCAAACCGTTTCAGACCAGTTCAAACCTGTTCAGACCTATTCAATCCGTTTCATACCGGTTCAATCCGGTTCAATCCGGTTCAAGCCGGTTCAATCTGGTTCAGACCCCTTCAGACCATTTCAAACCGATTCAAACTGGTTCAGACCGGTTCAAAACGGTTCAGACCAGCTAAGACTGGTTCAGACCGGTTCAGTCCGGTTTAGACCGGTTCACACCGGTTCAAACCGGTTCAATCCAGTTCAAGCAGGTTCAATCTGGATCAGAGCAGTTCATAATGTTTCCGACCTGTTCAATACCATCCAATCCCGTTCAGACCTGTTCAATCCGGCTCAGACTGGTTTAGACGAGTTCAATCCGGTTCAGACTGGTTCAGACCGGTTCAGACCGGTTTAGACCGGTTCAATCCGATTCAGACCTGTTCAATCCGGTTCAGAACGGTTTAGACCTGTTCAATCCAGGTCAGACCGGTTCAATCCGTTTCAGACGGTTCGGAACGGTTCAGACCGTCTCAGACAGGTTTGCACCGGTTTAGACCGGTTCAATCCGGTTCAGACCCGTACAAAATTGTTCAATCCGGTTCAAACCGTTTCAGACCAGTTCAAACCTGTTCAGACCTATTCAATCCGTTTCATACCGGTTCAATCCGGTTCAATCCGGTTCAAGCCGGTTCAATCTGGTTCAGACCCCTTCAGACCAGTTCAAACCGGTTAAGACCAGTTCAATCCGGTTCAAACCGGCTGAATCCGATTCAAGCCTGTTCAATCCGGTTCAGACCGGTTCAAACCAGTTCAGACCGCTACAGAACGGCTCACACTGGTTTAGACCGGTTCAGACCGGCTTAGACTGGTTTAGACCGGTTCAATCCAGTTCAGAATGATTAAATACGGTTCAGCCCGGTTCAATCCGGTTAAGACCGGTTCAGACCGGTTCAGACCGACTCAGGATTGTTTAGACAGGTTCAATCCGGTTCAGACCGGTTAAGTCCAGTTCAGACTGGTTCAAACTGCTTCAGACCAGCTAAGACTGGTTCAGACCGGGTCAATCCGGTTCAGACCGGTTCAGACCTGTTCAATCCGGCTCAGACTGGTTTAGACGAGTTCAATCCGGTTCAGACTGGTTCAGACCGGTTCAGTCTGGTTTAGACCGGTTCAATCCGGTTCAGACCTGTTCAATCCGGTTCAGAACGGTTTAGACCTGTTCAATCCGTTTCAGACGGTTCGGAACGGTTCAGACCGTCTAAGACAGGTTTGCACCGGTTTAGACCGGTTCAATCCGGTTCAGACCCGTACAAAGTGGTTCAATCCGGTTCAAACCGTTTCAGACCAGTTCAAACCTGTTCAGACCGATTCAATCCGTTTCATACCGGTTCAATCCGGTTCAAGCTGGTTCAATCTGGTTCAGACCGCTTCAGACCAGTTCAAACCGGTTCAAACCAGTTCAGACTGGTTCAATCCGGTTCAAGCAGGTTCAATCCGGGTTTCACCAGTTCAGAATGGTTCCAACTGGTTCAATACAGTCTAATCCGGTTCAGATCAGTTCAATCCGGTTCACACCGGTTCAAACCGGTTCAATCCAGTTCAAGCAGGTTCAATCCGGATCAGAGCAGTTCATAATGTTTCGACCTGTTCAATACGGTCCAATCCGGTTCAGACCGGTTTAATCCGGTTCAGACCGCTTCAGACAGGCTCAGACCGGTTTAGAACAATTCAATCCGGTTCAGACCAGTTCAGTCCAGTTCAGACCGGTTCAAACCGGTTCAGACCGGCTAAGACTGGTTTAGACCGGTTGAATTCGTTTCCGACCGTTCCGGACTAGTTCAGACTGTTTTAGACCTGTTCAATCCAGTTCAGATCGGTTCAATCCGGTTCAGACTGGTTAAACCGGTTCAGACCGGTTCAAATCGGTTCATACCGGGTCAAAAAGCTTCAGACCGGCTCAGACTGTTTTAGACCAGTTCAATCTGGTTCAGTCTGGTTCAATCCGTTTCAGGCCGGTTCAAACTGCTTCAGACCGGCTAAGACTGCTTTGCCCCGGTTCAATCCGGTTCGGAACGGTTCAGACCGGCTCATACAGGTTCAGTCCGATTTAGACCGGTTCAATCCGGTTCAGACCCTTTCAAACTGGTTCAATCCGGTTCAAACCGTTTCAGACCAGTTCAAACCTGTTCAGACCGATTCAATGCGGTTCAGACCGGTGCAATCCGGTCCAATCTGGTTCAAGCCGGTTCAATCTGGTTCAGACCGCTTCAGACCAGTTCAAACCGGTTCAAACCGGTTCAGACCGGTTCAATTCGGTTCGGACCGGTAAAGACCGGTCCAGACCGGTTGCGAGCAGTTCAATCTAGTTCAGAGTGGTTCAATCCGGTTCTAGCCGGTTCAATCTGGTTCAGACCCCTTCAGACCAGTTCAAACCGGTTAAGACCTGTTCAATCCGGTTCAAACCGGTTGAATCCGATTCAAGCCTGTTCAATCCGGTTCAGACCGGTTCAAACCAGTTCAGACCACTTCAGACCGGCTCACACTGGTTTAGACCGGTTCAGACCGGCTCAGACTGGTTTAGACCAGTTCAGACCGGCTCAGACTGGTTTAGACCGGTTTAATCCGGTTCAGACTGGTTTAGACCAGTTCAGACCGGTTCAAACTGCTTCAGACCAGCTAAAATGGTTCAGAATTGTTTAATCCGGTTCAGACCAGTTCAGACTGGTTCAGACCGGTTCAGACCGGTTCAGTCCGGTTTAGACAGGTTCAATACGGTTCAGACTGGTTCAATCCGTTTCAGACCGGTTCAGACCAGTTCCATCCGGCTCAGACTGGTTTAGACTAGTTCAATCCGGTCCAGACTGGTTCAGACCGGTTCAGTCCGGTTTAGACTGGTTCAATCCAGTTCAGACCTGTTCAATCCGGTTCAGACCGGTTTAGACCAGTTCAATCCGTTTCAGACTGGTTCAATCTGGTTCAGACCGGTTCAGGCCGGTTCAGACCGGCTCAGACTGATTTAGACCGGTTCAATCCGGTTCAGACAGCTCCAGACCAGTTCAAACCGGTTCCGACCAGGTCAAACCGGTTCAATCCGGTTCACACCAGTTCAAACCGGTTCAATCCGGTTCAAGCAGGTTCAATGCGGTTTACACCAGTTAAGAATGTTTCCGACCGGTTCAATACGGTCAAATCTGGTTCAGACCGGTTCAATCCGGTTCACACCGGTTCAAACCGGTTCAATCCAGTTCAAGCAGGTCCAATCCGGTTCAGACCAGTTCATAATGTTTCCGGCATGTTCAATACGGTCCAATCCGGTTCAGACCGGTTCAATCCGTTTCAGACCGGTTCGGAACGGTTCAGACCGGTTCAATCCGGTTCAGACTGGTTTAGACCAGTTCAATCCGGTTCAGACCGGTTCAGACCGGTTCAGACCGGTTCAGTCCGGTTCTGTCTGGTTCAGACCGGTTCAATCCGGTTCAGACCGGTTAAATCCGATTCAGACCGGTTCAATCCGGTTCAATCCGGTTCAATCTGATTCAGACCCCTTCAGACCAGTTCAAACAGGTTAAGACCGTTTCAATCCGTTTCAAACTGGTTTAATCCGGTTCAAGCTGGTTCAATCCGGTTCAAGCTGGTTCAATCCGGTTCAGACCGCTTCAGACCAGGTCAAACCGGTTCAGACCAGGTTAAACCGGTTCAATCCGGTTCACACCAGTTCAAACCGGTTCAATCCGGTTCAAGCAGGTTCAATGCGGTTTTACACCAGTTAAGAATGTTTCCGACCGGTTCAATACGGTCAAATCCGGTTCAGACCGGTTCAATCCGGTTCACACCGGTTCAAACCGGTTCAATCCAGTTCAAGCAGGTCCAATCCGGTTCAGACCAGTTCATAATGTTTCCGGCATGTTCAATACGGTCCAATCCGGTTCAGACCGGTTCAATCCGTTTCAGACCGGTTCGGAACGGTTCAGACCGGTTCAATCCGGTTCAGACTGGTTTAGACCAGTTCAATCCGGTTCAGACCGGTTCAGACCGGTTCAGACCAGTTCAGTCCGGTTCTGTCTGGTACAGACCGGTTCAATCCGGTTCAGACTGGTTAAATCCGATTCAGACCGGTTCAATCCGGTTCAATCCGGTTCAATCTGATTCAGACCCATTCAGACCAGTTCAAACAGGTTAAGACCGTTTCAATCCGTTTGAAACTGGTTTAATCCGGTTCAAGCTGGTTCAATCCGGTTCAAGCTGGTTCAATCCGGTTCAGACCGCTTCAGACCAGGTCAAACCGGTTCAGACCAGGTTAAACCGGTTCAATCCGGTTCACACCGGTTCAAATCAGTTCAATCCGGTTCAAGCAGTTTCAATCCGGTTTACACCAGTTCAGAATGGTTCCGACCGGTTCAATGCGGTCTAATCCGGTTCAGACCGGTTCAATCCGGTTCACACCGGTTCAAACCGGTTCAATCCAGTTCAAGCAGGTTCAATCCGGTTCAGAGCAGTTCATAATGTTTCCGACCTGTTCAATACCATCCAATCCGGTTCAGACCTGTTCAATCCGGCTCAGACTGGTTTAGACGAGTTCAATCCGGTTCAGACTGGTTCAGACCGGTTCAGACCGGTTTAGACCGGTTCAATCCGATTCAGACCTGTTCAATCCGGTTCAGAACGGTTTAGACCTGTTCAATCCAGGTCAGACCGGTTCAATCCGTTTCAGACGGTTCGGAACGGTTCAGACCGTCTCAGACAGGTTTGCACCGGTTTAGACCGGTTCAATCCGGTTCAGACCCGTACAAAATTGTTCAATCCGGTTCAAACCGTTTCAGACCAGTTCAAACCTGTTCAGACCTATTCAATCCGTTTCATACCGGTTCAATCCGGTTCAAGCCGGTTCAAGCCGGTTCAATCTGGTTCAGACCCCTTCAGACCAGTTCAAACCGGTTAAGACCAGTTCAATCCGGTTCAAACCGGCTGAATCCGATTCAAGCCTGTTCAATCCGGTTCAGACCGGTTCAAACCAGTTCAGACCGCTACAGAACGGCTCACACTGGTTTAGACCGGTTCAGACCGGCTTAGACTGGTTTAGACCGGTTCAATCCAGTTCAGAATGATTAAATACGGTTCAGACCGGTTCAATCCGGTTAAGACCGGTTCAGACCGGTTCAGACCGACTCAGGATTGTTTAGACAGGTTCAATCCGGTTCAGACCGGTTAAGTCCAGTTCAGACTGGTTCAAACTGCTTCAGACCAGCTAAGACTGGTTTAGACCGGTTCAATCCCGTCCAGACCGGTTCAGACCAGTGAAGACCGGCCCAGACTGGTTTACACCGGTTCAATCCGGTTCAGACTGGTTCAATCCAGTTCAGACCGGTTCAAATTGCTTCAGACCGGCTAAGACTGGTTCAGACCGGTTCAATCCGGTTCAGACCGGCTAAGAATGGTTTGGACCAGTTCAATCCAGTTCAGACCGGTTCAAACGGGTTCAGACTGGTTCATAATGTTTCCGAACTGTACAATACGGTCCAATCCGGTTCAGACCGGTTCAATCAGGTTCAGACCGGTTCAGACAGGCTCAGACTGGTTTAGACTGATTCAATCCTGTTCAGACCGGTTCAGTCCTGTTCAGACAGGTTGAATCTGGCTTAGATTGGTTTAGACCGGTTCAATCCAGTTCAGACCGGTTCAGACCGGTTCAGTCCGGTTTAGACAGGTTCAATACGGGTCAGACCGGTTCAATCCGGTTTACACCAGTTCAGACCGTTTCACACCGTCTCAGACTGGTTTAGACCGGTTCAATCCGGATCAGACAGGTTCAATCCAGTTCAGACCGGTTGAGACCAGTTCAATCCGGTACAGACCGGTTCAATCTGGTTCAGACCGGTTCAGACCGGCTCAGACTGGTTTACACCGGTTCAATCCGGTTGAGACCGGTTCAGTCCTGTTCAGACAGGTTCAATATGGCTCAGACTGGTTTAGACCGGTTCAATCCAGTTCAGACCGTTTCATACCCGTTCAGACCGGTTCAGATCGGTTCAGAACGGTTCAGTCCGGTTTAGAAGTTTCAATCCGGTTCAGACCGGTTCAATGCGGTTCAGACCGGTTTACACCGGTTCAGACCAGTTTAGACCGGTTCAGTCCAGTTCAGACCGGTTCAAACTGTTTCAGATCGGCTAAGACTGGTTCAGACCGGTACAATCCGTTTCAGACTAGTTCAGAATGGTTCAGACAGGTTCAGACCGGTTCAGTCCGGTTTAGACAGGTTCAATCCGGTTCAGACCTGTTCAGACCGTTTCAGAACGGTTTAGACCTGTTCAATCCGTTTCAGACGGTTCGGAACGGTTCAGACCGTCTCAGACAGGTTTGCACCAGTTTAGACCGGTTCAATCCGGTTCAGACCCGTACAAAGTGGTTCAATCCGGTTCAAACCGTTTCAGACCAGTTCAAACCTGTTCAGACCGATTCAATCCGTTTCATACCGGTTCAATCCGGTTCAATCCGGTTCAAGCTGGTTCAATCTGGTTCAGACCGCTTCAGACCAGTTCAAACCGGTTCAAACCAGTTCAGACTGGTTCAATCCGGTTCAAGCAGGTTCAATCCGGTTTACACCAGTTCAGAATGGTTCCGACTGGTTCAATACAATCTAATCCGGTTCAGATCAGTTCAATACGGTTCACACCGGTTCAAACCGGTTCAATCCAGTTCATGCAGGTTCAATCCGGATCAGAGCAGTTCATAATGTTTCGACCTGTTCAATACGGTCCAATCCGGTTCAGACCGGTTTAATCCGGTTCAGACCGCTTCAAACAGGCTCAGACCGGTTTAGAACAATTCAATCCGGTTCAGACCAGTTCAATCCAGTTCAGACCGGTTCAAACCGGTTCAGACCGGCTAAGACTGGTTTAGACCGGTTGAATTCGTTTCCGACCGTTCCAGACTAGTTCAGACTGTTTTAGACCTGTTCAATCCAATTCAGATCGGTTCAATCCGGTTCAGACTGGTTAAACCGGTTCAGACCTGTTCAAATCGGTTCATACCGGGTCAAAACGCTTCAGACCGGCTCAGACTGTTTTAGACCAGTTCAATCTGGATCAGTCTGGTTCAATCCGTTTCAGGCCGGTTCAAACTGCTTCAGACCGGCTAAGACTGCTTTGCCCCGGTTCAATCCGGTTCGGAACGGTTCAGACCGGCTCATACAGGTTCAGTCCGATTTAGACCGGTTCAATCCGGTTCAGACCCTTTCAAACTGGTTCAATCCGGTTCAAACCGTTTCAGACCAGTTCAAACCTGTTCAGACCGATTCAATCCGGTTCAGACCGGTTAAGTCCAGTTCAGACTGGTTCAAACTGCTTCAGACCAGCTAAGACTGGTTTAGACCGGTTCAATCCCGTCCAGACCGGTTCAGACCAGTGAAGACCGGCCCAGACTGGTTTACACCGGTTCAATCCGGTTCAGACTGGTTCAATCCAGTTCAGACCGGTTCAAATTGCTTCAGACCGGCTAAGACTGGTTCAGACCGGTTCAATCCGGTTCAGACCGGCTAAGAATGGTTTGGATCAGTTCAATCCAGTTCAGATCGGTTCAAATGGGTTCAGACTGGTTCATAATGTTTCCGCACTGTACAATACGGTCCAATCCGGTTCAGACCGGTTCAATCAGGTTCAGACCGGTTCAGACCGGCTCAGACTGGTTTAGACTGATTCAATCCTGTTCAGACCGGTTCAGTCCTGTTCAGACAGGTTCAATCTGGCTCAGACTGGTTTAGACCGGTTCAATCCAGTTCAGACCGTTTCAGAACGGTTCAGTCCGGTTTAGACAGGTTCAATACGGGTCAGACCAGTTCAATCCAGTTTACACCAGTTCAGACCGGTTCACACCGTCTCAGACTGGTTTAGACCGGTTCAATCTGGTTCAGACAGGTTCAATCCAGTTCAGACCGGTTGAGACCAGTTCAATCCGGTACAGACCGGTTCAATCTGGTTCAGACCGGTTCAGACCGGCTCAGACTGGTTTACACCGGTTCAATCCGGTTGAGACCGGTTCAGTCCTGTTCAGACAGGTTCAATATGGCTCAGACTGGTTTAGACCGGTTCAATCCAGTTCAGACCGTTTCATACACTTTCAGACCGGTTCAGATCGGTTCAGAACGGTTCAGTCCGGTTTAGAACGTTTCAATCCGGTTCAGACAGGTTCAATGCGGTTCAGACCGGTTTACACCGGTTCAGACCAGTTTAGACCGGTTCAATCCAGTTCAGACCGGTTCAAACTGTTTCAGATCGGCTAAGACTGGTTCAGACCAGTACAATCCGTTTCAGAATAGTTCAGAATGGTTCAGACAGGTTCAGACCGGTTCAGTCCGGTTTAGACCGGTTCAATCCGGTTCAGACCGGTTCAGACCGTTTCAGTCCGGTTTAGACAGGTTCAATCTGGTTCAGACCGGTTCAATCCGGTTTAGACCGGTTTAGACCGGTTCAATCCGGCTCAGACTGTTTTAGACCGGTTCAATCCGGTTTAGACCGGTTCAATCCAGTTCGGACCGGTTCAGACCGGTTCAGACCGGTTCAGTCCGGTTTAGACAGGTTCAATCCGGTTCAGACCGGTTAAATCCGGGTCAGACCGGTTCAATCTGGTTCAGACCTGTTCAAACTGGTTCAATCCAGTTCAAACCGTTTCAGACCTGTTCAAACCTGTTCATACCGATTTAATCCGGTTCAGACTGGTTCAATCCGGTTCAATCCGGTACAAGCCGGTTCAATCTAGTTCAGACCGCTTCAGACCAGTTCAAACCGGTTCAAACCGGTTCAGACCGGTTCAAACCGGTTCAGACCGGCTAAGAATGGTTTGGACCAGTTCAATCCAGTTCAGACCGGTTCAGACCGGTTCAGACCGGTTCAGTCCGGTTTAGACAGATTCAATCCGGGTCAGACCGGTTCAATCCGGTTTAGACCGGTTCAGACCGATTCAGACCGGCTCAGACTGGTTTAGACCGGTTCAATCTGGTTCAGACAGGTTCAATCCAGTTCAGACCGGTTGAGACCAGTTCAATCCAGTTCAGACCGGTTCAGTTTGGTTCAGACCGGTTTAGACCGTTTCAGACTGGTTCAGACCCGTTCAGTTCAGTCCGGTTTAGACCGGTTTAATCCGGTTCAGACCTGTTCAATCCGGTTCAGAACGGTTTAGACCTGTTCAATCCAGGTCAGACCGGTTCAATCCGTTTCAGACGGTTCGGAACGGTTCAGACCGTCTCAGACAGGTTTGCACCGGTTTAGACCGGTTCAATCCGGTTCAGACCCGTACAAAATTGTTCAATCCGGTTCAAACCGTTTCAGACCAGTTCAAACCTGTTCAGACCTATTCAATCCGTTTCATACCGGTTCAATCCGGTTCAATCCGGTTCAAGCCGGTTCAATCTGGTTCAGACCCCTTCAGACCATTTCAAACCGATTCAAACTGGTTCAGACCGGTTCAAAACGGTTCAGACCAGCTAAGACTGGTTCAGACCGGTTCAGACCGGTTCAATCCGGTTCACACCGGTTCAAACCGGTTCAATCCAGTTCAAGCAGGTTCAATCCGGTTCAGAGCAGTTCATAATGTTTCCGACCTGTTCAATACCATCCAATCCCGTTCAGACCTGTTCAATCCGGCTCAGACTGGTTTAGACGAGTTCAATCCGGTTCAGACTGGTTCAGACCGGTTCAGACCGGTTTAGACCGGTTCAATCCGATTCAGACCTGTTCAATCCGGTTCAGAACGGTTTTAGACCTGTTCAATCCAGGTCAGACCGGTTCAATCCGTTTCAGACGGTTCGGAACGGTTCAGACCGTCTCAGACAGGTTTGCACCGGTTTAGACCGGTTCAATCCGGTTCAGACCCGTACAAAATTGTTCAATCCGGTTCAAACCGTTTCAGACCAGTTCAAACCTGTTCAGACCTATTCAATCCGTTTCATACCGGTTCAATCCGGTTCAAGCCGGTTCAAGCCGGTTCAATCTGGTTCAGACCCCTTCAGACCAGTTCAAACCGGTTAAGACCAGTTCAATCCGGTTCAAACCGGCTGAATCCGATTCAAGCCTGTTCAATCCGGTTCAGACCGGTTCAAACCAGTTCAGACCGCTACAGAACGGCTCACACTGGTTTAGACCGGTTCAGACCGGCTTAGACTGGTTTAGACCGGTTCAATCCAGTTCAGAATGATTAAATACGGTTCAGACCGGTTCAATCCGGTTAAGACCGGTTCAGACCGGTTCAGACCGACTCAGGATTGTTTAGACAGGTTCAATCCGGTTCAGACCGGTTAAGTCCAGTTCAGACTGGTTCAAACTGCTTCAGACCAGCTAAGACTGGTTCAGACCGGTTCAATCCGGTTCAGACCGGTTCAGACCTGTTCAATCCGGCTCAGACTGGTTTAGACCAGTTCAGTCCGGTTCAGACTGGTTCAGACCGGTTCAGTCCGGTTTAGACCGGTTCAATCCGGTTCAGACCTGTTCAATCCGGTTCAGAACGGTTTAGACCTGTTCAATCCGTTTCAGACGGTTCGGAACGGTTCAGACCGTCTCAGACAGGTTTGCACCAGTTTAGACCGGTTCAATCCGGTTCAGACCCGTACAAAGTGGTTCAATCCGGTTCAAACCGTTTCAGACCAGTTCAAACCTGTTCAGACCGATTCAATCCGTTTCATACCGGTTCAATCCGGTTCAAGCTGGTTCAATCTGGTTCAGACCGCTTCAGACCAGTTCAAACCGGTTCAAACCAGTTCAGACTGGTTCAATCCGGTTCAAGCAGGTTCAATCCGGTTTACACCAGTTCAGAATGGTTCCGACTGGTTCAATACAATCTAATCCGGTTCAGATCAGTTCAATACGGTTCACACCGGTTCAAACCGGTTCAATCCAGTTCATGCAGGTTCAATCCGGATCAGAGCAGTTCATAATGTTTCGACCTGTTCAATACGGTCCAATCCGGTTCAGACCGGTTTAATCCGGTTCAGACCGCTTCAAACAGGCTCAGACCGGTTTAGAACAATTCAATCCGGTTCAGACCAGTTCAATCCAGTTCAGACCGGTTCAAACCGGTTCAGACCGGCTAAGACTGGTTTAGACCGGTTGAATTCGTTTCCGACCGTTCCAGACTAGTTCAGACTGTTTTAGACCTGTTCAATCCAATTCAGATCGGTTCAATCCGGTTCAGACTGGTTAAACCGGTTCAGACCTGTTCAAATCGGTTCATACCGGGTCAAAACGCTTCAGACCGGCTCAGACTGTTTTAGACCAGTTCAATCTGGTTCAGTCTGGTTCAATCCGTTTCAGGCCGGTTCAAACTGCTTCAGACCGGCTAAGACTGCTTTGCCCCAGTTCAATCCGGTTCGGAACGGTTCAGACCGGCTCATACAGGTTCAGTCCGATTTAGACCGGTTCAATCCGGTTCAGACCCTTTCAAACTGGTTCAATCCGGTTCAAACCGTTTCAGACCAGTTCAAACCTGTTCAGACCGATTCAATGCGGTTCAGACCGGTGCAATCCGGTCCAATCTGGTTCAAGCCGGTTCAATCTGGTTCAGACCGCTTCAGACCAGTTCAAACCGGTTCAAACCGGTTCAGACCGGTTCAATTCGGTTCGGACACGTAAAGACCGGTCCAGACCGGTTTAGACCAGTTCAATCTAGTTCAGACCGGTTCAATCCGGTTCTAGCCGGTTCAATCTGGTTCAGACCCCTTCAGACCATTTCAAACCGGTTAAGACCTGTTCAATCCGGTTCAAACCGGTTGAATCCGATTCAAGCCTGTTCAATACGGTTCAGACCGGTTCAAACCAGTTCAGACCACTTCAGACCGGCTCACACTGGTTTAGACCGGTTCAGACCGGCTCAGACTGGTTTAGACCGGTTCAAACCGGCTCAGACTGGTTTAGACCGGTTTAATCCGGTTCAGACTGGTTCAGTCCAGTTCAGACCAGTTCAAACTGCTTCAGACCAGCTAAAACTGGTTCAGAATGGTTTAATCGGTTCAGACCAGTTCAGACTGTTTCAGACCGGTTCAGACCGGTTCAGACCGGTTCATTCCGGTTTAGACAGGTTCAATACGGTTCAGACCGGTTCAATCCATTTCAGACCGGTTCAGACCAGTTCCATCCGGCTCAGACTGGTTTAGACTAGTTCAATCCGGTCCAGACTGGTTCAGACCGGTTCAGTCCGGTTTAGACTGGTTCAATCCAGTTCAGACCTGTTCAATCCGGTTCAGACCGGTTTAGACCAGTTCAATCCGTTTCAGACTGGTTCAATCCGGTTCAGACCGGTTCAGGCCGGTTCAGACCGGCTCAGACTGATTTAGACCGGTTCAATCCGGTTCAGACCGGTTCAATCCGTTTCAGACCGGTTCGGAACGGTTCAGACCGTCTCAGACCGGCTCACACTGGTTTAGACCGGTTCAATCCGGTTCAGACAGCTCCAGACCAGTTCAAACCAGTTCCGACCAGGTCAAACCGGTTCAATCCGGTTCACACCAGTTCAAACCGGTTCAATCCGGTTCAAGCAGGTTCAATGCGGTTTACACCAGTTAAGAATGTTTCCGACCGGTTCAATACGGTCAAATCTGGTTCAGACCGGTTCAATCCGGTTCACACCGGTTCAAACCGGTTCAATCCAGTTCAAGCAGGTCCAATCCGGTTCAGACCAGTTCATAATGTTTCCGGCATGTTCAATACGGTCCAATCCGGTTCAGACCGGTTCAATCCGTTTCAGACCGGTTCGGAACGGTTCAGACCGGTTCAATCCGGTTCAGACTGGTTTAGACCAGTTCAATCCGGTTCAGACCGGTTCAGACCGGTTCAGACCGGTTCAGTCCGGTTCTGTCTGGTTCAGACCGGTTCAATCCGGTTCAGACCGGTTAAATCCGATTCAGACCGGTTCAATCCGGTTCAATCCGGTTCAATCTGATTCAGACCCCTTCAGACCAGTTCAAACAGGTTAAGACCGTTTCAATCCGTTTCAAACTGGTTTAATCTGGTTCAAGCTGGTTCAATCCGGTTCAAGCTGGTTCAATCCGGTTCAGACCGCTTCAGACCAGGTGAAACCGGTTCAGACCAGGTTAAACCGGTTCAATCCGGTTCACACCAGTTCAAACCGGTTCAATCCGGTTCAAGCAGGTTCAATGCGGTTTACACCAGTTCAGAATGGTTCCGACCGGTTCAATGCGGTCTAATCCGGTTCAGACCGGTTCAATCCGGTTCAATCCAGTTCAAGCAGGTTCAATCCGGTTCAGAGCAGTTCATAATGTTTCCGACCTGTTCAATACCATCCAATCCCATTCAGACCGGTTCAATCCGTTTCAGACGGTTCGGAACGGTTCAGACCGTCTCAGACAGGTTTGCACCGGTTTAGACCGGTTCAATCCGGTTCAGACCCGTACAAAATGGTTCAATCCGGTTCAAACCGTTTCAGACCAGTTCAAACCTGTTCAGACCTATTCAATCCGTTTCATACCGGTTCAATCCGGTTCAATCCGGTTCAAGCCGGTTCAATCTGGTTCAGACCCCTTCAGACCAGTTCAAACCGGTTAAGACCAGTTCAATCCGGTTCAAACCGGCTGAATCCGATTCAAGCCTGTTCAATCCGGTTCAGACCGGTTCAAACCAGTTCAGACCGCTACAGACCGGCTCACACTGGTTTAGACCGGTTCAGGCCGGCTTAGACTGGTTTAGACCGGTTCAATCCAGTTCAGAATGATTAAATACGGTTCAGACCGGTTCAATCCGGTTAAGACCGGTTCAGACCGGTTCAGACCTGTTCAATCCGGCTCAGACTGGTTTAGACGAGTTCAATCCGGTTCAGACTGGTTCAGACCGGTTCAGTCTGGTTTAGAGCGGTTCAATCCGGTTCAGACCTGTTCAATCCGGTTCAGAACGGTTTAGACCTGTTCAATCCGGGTCAGACCAGTTCAATCCGTTTCAGACGGTTCGGAACGGTTCAGACCGTCTCAGACAGGTTTGCACCAGTTTAGACCGGTTCAATCCGGTTCAGACCCGTAGAAATTGGTTCAATCCGGTTCAAACCGTTTCAGACCAGTTCAAACCTGTTCAGACCGATTCAATCCGTTTCAGACCGGTTCAATCCGGTTCAATCCGGTTCAAGCCGGTTCAATGTGGTTCAGACCGCTTCAGACCAGTTCAAACCGGTTCAAACCAGTTCAGACTGGTTCAATCCGGTTCAAGCAGGTTCAATCCGGTTTACACCAGTTCAGAATGGTTTCGACTGGTTCAATACAATCTAATCCGGTTCAGATCAGTTCAATACGGTTCACACCGGTTCAAACCGGTTCAATCCAGTTCAAGCAGGTTCAATCCAGTTCAGACCAGTTCAAACCGGTTCAGACCGTTTCATACCGGTTCAGACCGGTTCAGATCGATTCAGAATGGTTCAGTCTGGTTTAGACAGGTTCAATCCCGTCCAGACCGGTTCAGACCGATTAAGACCGGTTCAGTTCGGTTTAGACCGGTTCTCTCCTTTTCAGACCGGTTCAATCCAGTTCAGACCGGTTCAAATTGCTTCAGACCGGCTAAGACTGGTTCAGACCGGTTCAATCCGGTTCAGACAAGTTCAGACTGGTTCAGACCGGTTCAGACCGTTTCACTCCGGTTTAGACCAGTTTAATCCGGTTCAGACCGGTTCAATCTGGTTCAGACCAGTTCAATCCGGATCAGACCGGTTCAATCCGGCTCAAACTGGTTTAGACCGGTTCAATCCCGTCCAGCCTGGTTCAGACCGGATAAGACCGGTTCAGATCGATTCAGAATGGTTCAGTCCGATTTAGACCGGTTCAATCCGGTTCAGACTGGTTCAATCCGGCTCAGACTGGTTTAGACCGGTTCAATCCCGTCCAGACAGGTTCAGACCGGTGAAGACCGGTTCAGTTCAGTTTAGACCGGTTCACTCCGGTTCAGACCGGTTAAATCCAGATCAGACCGGTTGAGACCAGTTCAATCCGGTTCAGACCGGTTCAATCTGGTTCAGACTGGTTTACACCGGTTCAATCCGGTTCAGACCGTTTCAAATTGCTTCAGACCGGCTAAGACTGGTTCAGACCGGTTCAATCCGGTTCAGAAAAATTCAGACTGGTTCAGACCGGTTCAGACCGTTTCACTCCGGTTTAGACCAGTTTAATCCGGTTCAGACCGGTTCAATCCGGTTCAGACCAGTTCAATCCGGATCAGACCGGTTCAATCCGGCTAAGACTGGTTTAGACCGGTTCAATCCCGTCCAGCCCGGTTCAGACCGGATAAGACCGGTTCAGATCGATTCAGAATGGTTCAGTCCGATTTAGACCGGTTCAATCCGGTTCAGACTGGTTCAATCCGGCTCAGACTGGTTTAGACCGGTTCAATCCCGTCCAGACCGGTTCAGACCGGTGAAGACCGGTTCAGTTCAGTTTAGACGGGTTCACTCCGGTTCAGACCGGTTAAATCCAGATCAGACCGGTTGAGACCAGTTCAATCCAGTTCAGACCGGTTCAATCTGGTTCAGACCGGTTCAGACCGGCTCAGACTGGTTTACACCGGTTCAATCCGGTTGAGACCGGTTCAGTCCTGTTCAGACAGGTTCAATATGGCTCAGACTGGTTTAGACCGGTTCAATCCAGTTCAGACCGTTTCATACCCGTTCAGACTGGTTCAGATCGGTTCAGAACGGTTCAGTCCGGTTTAGACCGTTTCAATCCGGTTCAGACCGGTTCAATGCGGTTCAGACCGGTTTACACCGGTTCAGACCAGTTTAGACCGGTTCAATCCAGTTCAGACCGGTTCAAACTGCTTCAGATCTGCTAAGACTGGTTCAGATCGGTAAAATCCGTTTCAGACTAGTTCAGAATGGTTCAGACAGGTTCAGTCCGGTTCAGTCCGGTTTAGACAGGTTCAATCCGGTTCAGACCAGTTCATAATGTTTCTGACCTGTTCAATACCGTCCAATCCGGTTCAGACCTGTTCAATCCGGATCAGACCAGTTCAAACCGGTTCAGACCGTTTCATATCGGTTCAGACCGGTTCAGACCGGTTCAGAATGGTTCAGTCTGGTTTAGACCGGTTCAGTCCGGTTCAGACTGGTTCAATCCGGCTCAGACTGGTTTAGACCGGTTCAATCCCGTCCAGACCGGTTCAGACCGGTTAAGACCGGTTCAGTTCGGTTTAGACCGGTTCTCTCCTTTTCAGACCGGTTCAATCCAGTTCATACCGGTTCAAATTGCTTCAGACCGGCTAAGACTGGTTCAGACCGGTTCAATCCGGTTCAGACCAGTTCAGACTGGTTCAGACCGGTTCAGACCGTTTCACTCCGGTTTAGACCGGTTTAATCCGGTTCAGACCGGTTCAATCCGGTTCAGACCAGTTCAATCCGGATCAGACCGGTTCAATCCAGCTCAGACTGGTTTAGACCGGTTCAATCCGGTTCAGACCGGTTCAATCCTGTTCAGAGCGGTTCAATGCGGCTCAGACTGGTTCAATCCGGTTCAGACCAGTTAAATCCGGTTCAGACCAGTTCAATCCGGTTAAGACAGGTTCAGACCGGTTCAGACCGGCTCAGACTGGTTTAGACCGGTTCAATCAGGTTTAGACCGGTTCAATCCAGCTCAGACTGGTTTAGACCGGTTCAGTCTGGTTTAGAACAGTTCAATCCGTTTCAGACCGGTTCAATCCGGTTCAGACCGGTTCAGACTGGTTCAATCCGGTTTAGACCGGTTCAGACCGGTTCAATCTGGTTCAGACTGGTTTAGACCGGTTCAATCCCGTCCAGACCGGTTCAGACCGGTTAAGACCGGTTCAGTTCGGTTTAGACCGGTTCACTCCGGTTCAGACCGGTTAAATCCGGTTCAGACCGGTTCAATCCGGTTTAGACCGGTTCAGACCGCTTCAGACCGGCCCAGACTGGTTTACACCGTTTCAATCCAGTTCAAACCGGTTCAATCCAGTTCAGACTGGTTCAAATTGCTTCAGACCGGCTAAGACTGGTTCAGACCGGTTCAATCCGTTTCAGACCAGTTCAGACAGGTTCAATCCGGTTCAGACCCGTTCAATCCGGTTCAGACCGGTTCAATCCGGATCAGACCGGTTCAATCCGGCTCAGACTGGTTTAGACCGGTTCAATCCGGTTCAGACCGGTTCAATCCTGTTCAGACCGGTTCAATCCGGTTCAGACTGGTTCACACCGCTTCAGACCAGTTTAGACCGGTTCAATCCAGTTCAGACCGGTTCAAACTGCTTCAGATCGGCTAAGACTGCTTCAGACCGGTACAATCCGGTTCAGACTAGTTCAGAATGGTTCAGACAGGTTCAGACCGGTTCAGTCCGGTTTAGACAGGTTCAATCCGGTTCAGACCGGTTCAATCCGGTTCAGACTGGTTCCATTCGGTTCGGACCGGTAAAGACCAGTGCAGACCGGTTTAGAACGGTCCAATCCAGTTTAGACTGGTTCAATCCGGTTCACACCAGTTCAAAACGGTTCAATCCAGTTCAAGCAGGTCCAATCCGGTTCAGACCAGTTCATAATGTTTCTGACCTGTTCAATACCGTCCAATCCGGTTCAGACCGGTTCAATCCGGTTCAGACCAGTTCAATCCGGTTCAGACCGGTTCAGTACGGTTCACACCGGCTCAGACTGGTTTAGACCAATTCAATACGGTTCAGACCGGTTCAATCCAGTTCAGACCGGTTCAAACTGGTTCAGACCGTTTCATACCGGTTCAGAACGGTTCAGATCGATTCAGAATGGTTCAGTGCGGTTTAGACCGGTTCAATCCGGTTCAGACTGGTTCAATCCGGCTCAGACTGGTTTAGACCGGTTCAATCAGGTTTAGACCGGTTCAATCCAGCTCAGACTGGTTTAGACCGGTTCAGTCCGGTTTAGACCAGTTCAATCCGTTTCAGACCGGTTCAATCCGGTTCAGACCGGGTCAGACTGGTTCAGTCCGGGTTAGACAGTTTCAATCTGGTTCAGACCGGTTCAATACGGTTTAGACCGGTTCAGACCGGTTCAATCCGGCTCAGACTGGTTTAGACCGGTTCTGTCTGGTTTAGACCGGTTCAATCCGGTTCAGACCCATTCAGACTGGTTCAGACCCGTTCAGATCGTTTCAGTCCAGATCAGACCGGTTCAATCCGGCTCAGAGTGGTTTAGACCGGTTCAATCCCGTCCAGACCGGTTCAGACCGGTTAAGACCGGTTCAGTCCGGTTTAAACCGGTTCACTCCGGTTCAGACCGGTTAAATCCGGTTCAGACCGGTTCAATCCAGTTTGGACCGGTTCAGACCGCTCAAACCGGCCCAGACTGGTTTACACCGATTCAAACCAGTTCAGACCGGTTCAATCCAGTTCAGACTGGTTCAAATTGCTTCAGACCGGCTAAGACTGGTTCAGACCGGTTCAATCCGGTTCAGACCAGTACAGACCGTTTCAATCCGGATCAGACCGGTTCAATCTGGCTCAGACTGGTTTAGACCGGTTCAATCCGGTTCAGACCGGCTCAATCCTGTTCAGACCGGTTCAATCCTGTTCAGACCGGTTCAATCCGGTTCAGACCGGTTCACACCGCTTCAGACCAGTTTAGACCGGTTCAATCCAGTTCAGACTGGTTCAAACTGCTTCAGATTGGCTAAGACTGGTTCAGACCGGTACAATCCGGTTCAGACTAGTTCAGAATGGTTCAGACAGGTTCAGACCGCTTCAGTCCGGTTTAGACAGGTTCAATCCGGTTCAGTCCGGTTCAATCCGGTTCAGACTGGTTCCATTCGGTTCGGACCGGTAAAGACCAGTCCAGACCGGTTTAGAACGGTCCAATCCAGTTTAGACTGGTTCAATCCGGTTCACACCGGTTCAACCCGGTTCAATCAAGTTCAAGCAGGTCCAATCCGGTTCAGACCAGTTCATAATGTTTCTGACCTGTTCAATACCGCCCAATCCGGTTCAGACCGGTTCAATCCGGTTCAGACCGGTTCAGACCGGCTCAGACTGGTTTAGACCAATTCAATACGGTTCAGACCGGTTCAATCCAGTTCAGACCGGTTCAAACCGGTTCAGACCGTTTCATACCGGTTCAGAACGGTTCAGATCGATTCAGAATGGTTCAGTCCGGTTTAGACCGGTTCAATCCGGTTCAGACCGGATCAATCCGGCTCAGACTGGTTTAGACCGGTTCAATCAGGTTTAGACCGGTTCAATCCAGCTCAGACTGGTTTAGACCGGTTCAGTCCGGTTTAGACCAGTTCAATCCGGTTCACACCGGTTCAAACCGGTTCAATCAAGTTCAAGCAGGTCCAATCCGGTTCAGACCAGTTCATAATGTTTCTGACCTGTTCAATACCGCCCAATCCGGTTCAGACCGGTTCAATCCGGTTCAGACCGGTTCAGACCGGCTCAGACTGGTTTAGACCAATTCAATACGGTTCAGACCGGTTCAATCCAGTTCAGACCGGTTCACTCCGGTTCAGACAGGTTAAATCCAGTACAGACCGGTTCAATCCGGTTTAGACCGGTTCAGACCGCTTCAGACCGGCCCAGACTGGTTTACACCGGTTCAATCCAGTTCAGAACGGATCAATCCAGTTCAGACTGGATCAAATTGCTTCAGACCGGCTAAGACTGGTTCAGACCGGTTCAATCCGGTTCAGACCAGTTCAGACCGGTTCAATCCGGTTCAGACCGGTTCAGTCCTGTTCAGACCGGTTCAATCCTGTTCAGACCGGTTCAATCCGGTTCAGACCGGTTCACACCGCTTCAGACCAGTTTAGAGCGGTTCAATCCAGTTCAGACTGGTTCAAATTGCTTCAGACCGGCTAAGACTGGTTCAGACCGGTTCAATCCGGTTCAGACCAGTTCAGACCGGTTCAATCCGGTTCAGACCGGTTCAGTCCTGTTCAGACCGGTTCAATCCTGTTCAGACCGGTTCACACCGCTTCAGACCAGTTTAGACCGGTTCAATCCAGTTCAGACCGGTTCAAACTGCTTCAGATCGGCTAAGACTGGTTCAGACCGGTACAATCCGGTTCAGACTAGTTCAGAATGGTTCAGACAGTTTCAGACCGGTTCAGTCCGGTTTAGACAGGTTCAATCCGGTTCAGACCGGTTCAATCCGGATCAGACTGGTTCCATTCGGTTCGGACCGGTAAAGACCAGTCCAGACCGGTTTAGAACGGTCCAATCCAGTTTAGACTGGTTCAATCCGGTTCACACCGGTTCAAACCGGTTCAATCCAGTTCAAGCAGGTCCAATCCGGTTCAGACCAGTTCATAATGTTTCTGACCTGTTCAATACCGTCCAATCCGGTTCAGACCGGTTTAATCCGGTTCAGACCGATTCAGACCGGTTCAGACCGGCTCAGACTGGTTTAGACCAATTTAGTACGGTTCAGACCGGTTCAATCCAGTTCAGACCGGTTCAAACCGGTACAGACCGTTTCAAACCGGTTCAGAATGGTTCAGATCTATTCAGAATGGTTCAGTCCGGTTTAGACCGGTTCAATCCGGTTCAGACTGGTTCAATCCGGCTCAGACTGGTTTAGACCGGTTCAATCCCGTCCAGACCGGTTCAGACCAGTGAAGACCGGCCCAGACTGGTTTACACCGGTTCAATCCGGTTCAGACTGGTTCAATCCAGTTCAGACCGGTTCAAATTGCTTCAGACCGGCTAAGACTGGTTCAGACCGGTTCAATCCGGTTCAGACCAGTACAGACCGTTTCAATCCGGATCAGACCGGTTCAATCTGGCTCAGACTGGTTTAGACCGGTTCAATCCGGTTCAGACCGGCTCAATCCTGTTCAGACCGGTTCAATCCTGTTCAGACCGGTTCAATCCGGTTCAGACCGGTTCACACCGCTTCAGACCAGTTTAGACCGGTTCAATCCAGTTCAGACTGGTTCAAACTGCTTCAGATTGGCTAAGACTGGTTCAGACCGGTACAATCCGGTTCAGACTAGTTCAGAATGGTTCAGACAGGTTCAGACCGCTTCAGTCCGGTTTAGACAGGTTCAATCCGGTTCAGTCCGGTTCAATCCGGTTCAGACTGGTTCCATTCGGTTCGGACCGGTAAAGACAGGTCCAGACCGGTTTAGAACGGTCCAATCCAGTTTAGACTGGTTCAATCCGGTTCACACCGGTTCAAACCGGTTCAATCAAGTTCAAGCAGGTCCAATCCGGTTCAGACCAGTTCATAATGTTTCTGACCTGTTCAATACCGCCCAATCCGGTTCAGACCGGTTCAATCCGGTTCAGACCGGTTCAGACCGGCTCAGACTGGTTTAGACCAATTCAATACGGTTCAGACCGGTTCAATCCAGTTCAGACCGGTTCAAACCGGTTCAGACCGTTTCATACCGGTTCAGAACGGTTCAGATCGATTCAGAATGGTTCAGTCCGGTTTAGACGGGTTCAATCCGGTTCAGACTGGTTCAATCCGGCTCAGACTGGTTTAGACCGGTTCAATCAGGTTTAGACCGGTTCAATCCAGCTCAGACTGGTTTAGACCGGTTCAGTCCGGTTTAGACCAGTTCAATCCGGTTCACACCGGTTCAAACCGGTTCAATCAAGTTCAAGCAGGTCCAATCCGGTTCAGACCAGTTCATAATGTTTCTGACCTGTTCAATACCGCCCAATCCGGTTCAGACCGGTTCAATCCGGTTCAGACCGGTTCAGACCGGCTCAGACTGGTTTAGACCAATTCAATACGGTTCAGACCGGTTCAATCCAGTTCAGACCGGTTCAAACCGGTTCAGACCGTTTCATACCGGTTCAGAACGGTTCAGATCGATTCAGAATGGTTCAGTCCGGTTTAGACCGGTTCAATCCGGTTCAGACTGGTTCAATCCGGCTCAGACTGGTTTAGACCGGTTCAATCAGGTTTAGACCGGTTCAATCCAGCTCAGACTGGTTTAGACCAGTTCAGTCCGGTTTAGACCAGTTCAATCCGGTTCACACCGGTTCAAACCAGTTCAATCAAGTTCAAGCAGGTCCAATCCGGTTCAGACCAGTTCATAATGTTTCTGACCTGTTCAATACCGCCCAATCCGGTTCAGACCGGTTCAATCCGGTTCAGACCGGTTCAGACCGGCTCAGACTGGTTTAGACCAATTCAATACGGTTCAGACCGGTTCAATCCAGTTCAGACCGGTTCACTCCGGTTCAGACAGGTTAAATCCAGTTCAGACCGGTTCAATCCGGTTTAGACCGGTTCAGACCGCTTCAGACCGGCCCAGACTGGTTTACACCGGTTCAATACAGTTCAGACCGGTTCAATCCAGTTCAGACTGGTTCAAATTGCTTCAGACCCCCTAAGACTGGTTCAGACCGGTTCAATCCGGTTCAGACCAGTTCAGACCGGTTCAATCCGGTTCAGACCGGTTCAGTCCTGTTCAGACCGGTTCAATCCTGTTCAGACCGGTTCAATCCGGTTCAGACCGGTTCACACCGCTTCAGACCAGTTTAGAGCGGTTCAATCCAGTTCAGACTGGTTCAAATTGCTTCAGACCGGCTAAGACTGGTTCAGACCGGTTCAATCCGGTTCAGACCAGTTCAGACCGGTTCAATCCGGTTCAGACCGGTTCAGTCCTGTTCAGACCGGTTCAATCCTGTTCAGACCGGTTCAATCCGGTTCAGACCGGTTCACACGGCTTCAGACCAGTTTAGACCGGTTCAATCCAGTTCAGACCGGTTCAAACTGCTTCAGATCGGCTAAGACTGGTTCAGACCGGTACAATCCGGTTCAGACTAGTTCAGAATGGTTCAGACAGTTTCAGACCGGTTCAGTCCGGTTTAGACAGGTTCAATCCGGTTCAGACCGGTTCAATCCGGATCAAACTGGTTCCATTCGGTTCGGACCGGTAAAGACCAGTCCAGACCGGTTTAGAACGGTCCAATCCAGTTTAGACTGGTTCAATCCGGTTCACACCGGTTCAAACCGGTTCAATCCAGTTCAAGCAGGTCCAATCCGGTTCAGACCAGTTCATAATGATTCTGACCTGTTCAATACCGTCCAATCCGGTTCAGACCGGTTTAATCCGGTTCAGACCGATTCAGACCGGTTCAGACCGGCTCAGACTGGTTTAGACCAATTTAGTACGGTTCAGACCGGTTCAATCCAGTTCAGACCGGTTCAAACCGGTACAGACCGTTTCATACCGGTTCAGAACGGTTCAGATCTATTCAGAATGGTTCAGTCCGGTTTAGACCGGTTCAATCCGGTTCAGACTGGTTCAATCCGGCTCAGACTGGTTTAGACCGGTTCAATCCCGTCCAGACCGGTTCAGACCAGTGAAGACCGGCCCAGACTGGTTTACACCGGTTCAATCCGGTTCAGACTGGTTCAATCCAGTTCAGACCGGTTCAAATTGCTTCAGACCGGCTAAGACTGGTTCAGACCGGTTCAATCCGGTTCAGACCGGCTAAGAATGGTTTGGATCAGTTCAATCCAGTTCAGACCGGTTCAAATGGGTTCAGACTGGTTCATAATGTTTCCGCACTGTACAATACGGTCCAATCCGGTTCAGACCGGTTCAATCAGGTTCAGACCGGTTCAGACCGGCTCAGACTGGTTTAGACTGATTCAATCCTGTTCAGACCGGTTCAGTCCTGTTCAGACAGGTTCAATCTGGCTCAGACTGGTTTAGACCGGTTCAATCCAGTTCAGACCGGTTCAGAACGGTTCAGTCCGGTTTAGACAGGTTCAATACGGGTCAGACCGGTTCAATCCGGTTTACACCAGTTCAGACCGTTTCACACCGTCTCAGACTGGTTTAGACCGGTTCAATCCGGATCAGACAGGTTCAATCCAGTTCAGACCGGTTGAGACCAGTTCAATCCGGTACAGACCGGTTCAATCTGGTTCAGACCGGTTCAGACCGGCTCAGACTGGTTTACACCGGTTCAATCCGGTTGAGACCGGTTCAGTCCTGTTCAGACAGGTTCAATATGGCTCAGACTGGTTTAGACCGGTTCAATCCAGTTCAGACCGTTTCATACCCGTTCAGACCGGTTCAGATCGGTTCAGAACGGTTCAGTCCGGTTTAGAACGTTTCAATCCGGTTCAGACCGGTTCAATGCGGTTCAGACCGGTTTACACCGGTTCAGACCAGTTTAGACCGGTTCAGTCCAATTCAGACCGGTTCAAACTGTTTCAGATCGGCTAAGACTGGTTCAGACCGGTACAATCCGTTTCAGACTAGTTCAGAATGGTTCAGACAGGTTCAGACCGGTTCAGTCCGGTTTAGACAGGTTCAATCCGGTTCAGACCTGTTCAGACCGTTTCAGTCCGGTTTAGACAGGTTCAATCTGGTTCAGACCGGTTCAATCCGGTTTAGACCGGTTTAGACCGGTTCAATCCGGTTCAGACCCGTACAAAATTGTTCAATCCGGTTCAAACCGTTTCAGACCAGTTCAAACCTGTTCAGACCTATTCAATCCGTTTCATACCGGTTCAATCCGGTTCAATCCGGTTCAAGCCGGTTCAATCTGGTTCAGACCCCTTCAGACCAGTTCAAACCGGTTAAGACCAGTTCAATCCGGTTCAAACCGGCTGAATCCGATTCAAGCCTGTTCAATCCGGTTCAGACCGGTTCAAACCAGTTCAGACCGCTACAGACCGGCTCACACTGGTTTAGACCGGCTTAGACTGGTTTAGACCGGTTCAATCCAGTTCAGAATGATTAAATACGGTTCAGACCGGTTCAATCCGGTTAAGACCGGTTCAGACCGGTTCAGACCGACTCAGGATTGTTTAGACAGGTTCAATCCGGTTCAGACCGGTTAAGTCCAGTTCAGACTGGTTCAAACTGCTTCAGACCAGCTAAGACTGGTTCAGACCGGGTCAATCCGGTTCAGACCGGTTCAGACCTGTTCAATCCGGCTCAGACTGGTTTAGACGAGTTCAATCCGGTTCAGACTGGTTCAGACCGGTTCAGTCTGGTTTAGACCGGTTCAATCCGGTTCAGACCTGTTCAATCCGGTTCAGAACGGTTTAGACCTGTTCAATCCGTTTCAGACGGTTCGGAACGGTTCAGACCGTCTCAGACAGGTTTGCACCAGTTTAGACCGGTTCAATCCGGTTCAGACCCGTACAAAGTGGTTCAATCCGGTTCAAACCGTTTCAAACCAGTTCAAACCTGTTCAGACCGATTCAATCCGTTTCAGACCGGTTCAATCCGGTTCAATCCGGTTCAAGCTGGTTCAATCTGGTTCAGACCGCTTCAGACCAGTTCAAACCGGTTCAAACCAGTTCAGACTGGTTCAATCCGGTTCAAGCAGGTTCAATCCGGTTTACACCAGTTCAGAATGGTTCCGACTGGTTCAATACAATCTAATCCGGTTCAGATCAGTTCAATACGGTTCACACCGGTTCAAACCGGTTCAATCCAGTTCATGCAGGTTCAATCCGGATCAGAGCAGTTCATAATGTTTCGACCTGTTCAATACGGTCCAATCCGGTTCAGACCGGTTTAATCCGGTTCAGACCGCTTCAAACAGGCTCAGACCGGTTTAGAACAATTCAATCCGGTTCAGACCAGTTCAATCCAGTTCAGACCGGTTCAAACCGGTTCAGACCGGCTAAGACTGGTTTAGACCGGTTGAATTCGTTTCCGACCGTTCCAGACTAGTTCAGACTGTTTTAGACCTGTTCAATCCAATTCAGATCGGTTCAATCCGGTTCAGACTGGTTAAACCGGTTCAGACCTGTTCAAATCGGTTCATACCGGGTCAAAACGCTTCAGACCGGCTCAGACTGTTTTAGACCAGTTCAATCTGGTTCAGTCTGGTTCAATCCGTTTCAGGCCGGTTCAAACTGCTTCAGACCGGCTAAGACTGCTTTGCCCCGGTTCAATCCGGTTCGGAACGGTTCAGACCGGCTCATACAGGTTCAGTCCGATTTAGACCGGTTCAATCCGGTTCAGACCCTTTCAAACTGGTTCAATCCGGTTCAAACCGTTTCAGACCAGTTCAAACCTGTTCAGACCGATTCAATGCGGTTCAGACCGGTGCAATCCGGTCCAATCTGGTTCAAGCCGGTTCAATCTGGTTCAGACCGCTTCAGACCAGTTCAAACCGGTTCAAACCGGTTCAGACCGGTTCAATTCGGTTCGGACACGTAAAGACCGGTCCAGACCGGTTTAGACCAGTTCAATCTAGTTCAGACCGGTTCAATCCGGTTCTAGCCGGTTCAATCTGGTTCAGACCCCTTCAGACCATTTCAAACCGGTTAAGACCTGTTCAATCCGGTTCAAACCGGTTGAATCCGATTCAAGCCTGTTCAATCCGGTTCAGACCGGTTCAAACCAGTTCAGACCACTTCAGACCGGCTCACACTGGTTTAGACCGGTTCAGACCGGCTCAGACTGGTTTAGACCGGTTCAAACCGGCTCAGACTGGTTTAGACCGGTTTAATCCGGTTCAGACTGGTTCAGTCCAGTTCAGACCGGTTCAAACTGCTTCAGACCAGCTAAAACTGGTTCAGAATGGTTTAATCGGTTCAGACCAGTTCAGACTGTTTCAGACCGGTTCAGACCGGTTCATTCCGGTTTAGACAGGTTCAATACGGTTCAGACCGGTTCAATCCATTTCAGACCGGTTCAGACCAGTTCCATCCGGCTCAGACTGGTTTAGACTAGTTCAATCCGGTCCAGACTGGTTCAGACCGGTTCAGTCCGGTTTAGACTGGTTCAATCCAGTTCAGACCTGTTCAATCCGGTTCAGACCGGTTTAGACCAGTTCAATCCGTTTCAGACTGGTTCAATCCGGTTCAGACCGGTTCAGGCCGGTTCAGACCGGCTCAGACTGATTTAGACCGGTTCAATCCGGTTCAGACCGGTTCAATCCGTTTCAGACCGGTTCGGAACGGTTCAGACCGTCTCAGACCGGCTCACACTGGTTTAGACCGGTTCAATCCGGTTCAGACAGCTCCAGACCAGTTCAAACCGGTTCCGACCAGGTCAAACCGGTTCAATCCGGTTCACACCAGTTCAAACCGGTTCAATCCGGTTCAAGCAGGTTCAATGCGGTTTACACCAGTTAAGAATGTTTCCGACCGGTTCAATACGGTCAAATCTGGTTCAGACCGGTTCAATCCGGTTCACACCGGTTCAAACCGGTTCAATCCAGTTCAAGCAGGTCCAATCCGGTTCAGACCAGTTCATAATGTTTCCGGCATGTTCAATACGGTCCAATCCGGTTCAGACCGGTTCAATCCGTTTCAGACCGGTTCGGAACGGTTCAGACCGGTTCAATCCGGTTCAGACTGGTTTAGACCAGTTCAATCCGGTTCAGACCGGTTCAGACCGGTTCAGACCGGTTCAGTCCGGTTCTGTCTGGTTCAGACCGGTTCAATCCGGTTCAGACCGGTTAAATCCGATTCAGACCGGTTCAATCCGGTTCAATCCGGTTCAATCTGATTCAGACCCCTTCAGACCAGTTCAAACAGGTTAAGACTGTTTCAATCCGTTTCAAACTGGTTTAATCCGGTTCAAGCTGGTTCAATCCGGTTCAAGCTGGTTCAATCAGGTTCAGACCGCTTCAGACCAGGTCAAACCGGTTCAGACCAGGTTAAACCGGTTCAATCCGGTTCACACCAGTTCAAACCGGTTCAATCCGGTTCAAGCAGGTTCAATGCGGTTTACACCAGTTAAGAATGTTTCCGACCGGTTCAATACGGTCAAATCTGGTTCAGACCGGTTCAATCCGGTTCACACCGGTTCAAACCAGTTCAATCCAGTTCAAGCAGGTCCAATCCGGTTCAGACCAGTTCATAATGTTTCCGGCATGTTCAATACGGTCCAATCCGGTTCAGACCGGTTCAATCCGTTTCAGACCGGTTCGGAACGGTTCAGACCGGTTCAATCCGGTTCAGACTGGTTTAGACCAGTTCAATCCGGTTCAGACCGGTTCAGACCGGTTCAGACTGGTTCAGTCCGGTTCTGTCTGGTTCAGACCGGTTCAATCCGGTTCAGACTGGTTAAATCCGATTTAGACCGGTTCAATCCGGTTCAATCCGGTTCAATCTGATTCAGACCCCTTCAGACCAGTTCAAACAGGTTAAGACCGTTTCAATCCGTTTGAAACTGGTTTAATCCGGTTCAAGCTGGTTCAATCCGGTTCAAGCTGGTTCAATCCGGTTCAGACCGCTTCAGACCAGGTCAAACCGGTTCAGACCAGGTTAAACCGGTTCAATCCGGTTCACACCGGTTCAAATCAGTTCAATCCGGTTCAAGCAGGTTTAATCCGGTTTACACCAGTTCAGAATGGTTCCGACCGGTTCAATGCGGTCTAATCCGGTTCAGACCGGTTCAATCCGGTTCACACCGGTTCAAACCGGTTCAATCCAGTTCAAGCAGGTTCAATCCGGTTCAGAGCAGTTCATAATGTTTCCCACCTGTTCAATACCATCCAATCCCGTTCAGACCTGTTCAATCCGGCTCAGACTGGTTTAGACGAGTTCAATCCGGTTCAGACTGGTTCAGACCGGTTCAGACCAGTTTAGACCGGTTCAATCCGATTCAGACCTGTTCAATCCGGTTCAGAACGGTTTAGACCTGTTCAATCCAGGTCAGACCGGTTCAATCCGTTTCAGACGGTTCGGAACGGTTCAGACCGTCTCAGACAGGTTTGCACCGGTTTAGACCGGTTCAATCCGGTTCAGACCCGTACAAAATTGTTCAATCCGGTTCAAACCGTTTCAGACCAGTTCAAACCTGTTCAGACCTATTCAATCCGTTTCATACCGGTTCAATCCGGTTCAATCCGGTTCAAGCCGGTTCAATCTGGTTCAGACCCCTTCAGACCAGTTCAAACCGGTTAAGACCAGTTCAATCCGGTTCAAACCGGCTGAATCCGATTCAAGCCTGTTCAATCCGGTTCAGACCGGTTCAAACCAGTTCAGACCGCTACAGAACGGCTCACACTGGTTTAGACCGGTTCAGACCGGCTTAGACTGGTTTAGACCGGTTCAATCCAGTTCAGAATGATTAAATACGGTTCAGACCGGTTCAATCCGGTTAAGACCGGTTCAGACCGGTTCAGACCGACTCAGGATTGTTTAGACAGGTTCAATCCGGTTCAGACCGGTTAAGTCCAGTTCAGACTGGTTCAAACTGCTTCAGACCAGCTAAGACTGGTTCAGACCGGGTCAATCCGGTTCAGACCGGTTCAGACCTGTTCAATCCGGCTCAGACTGGTTTAGACGAGTTCAATCAGGTTCAGACTGGTTCAGACCGGTTCAGTCTGGTTTAGACCGGTTCAATCCGGTTCAGACCTGTTCAATCCGGTTCAGAACGGTTTAGACCTGTTCAATCCGTTTCAGACGGTTCGGAACGGTTCAGACCGTCTCAGACAGGTTTGCACCAGTTTAGACCGGTTCAATCTGGTTCAGACCCGTACAAAGTGGTTCAATCCGGTTCAAACCGTTTCAGACCAGTTCAAACCTGTTCAGACCGATTCAATCCGTTTCAGACCGGTTCAATCCGGTTCAATCCGGTTCAAGCTGGTTCAATCTGGTTCAGAACGCTTCAGACCAGTTCAAATCGGTTCAAACCAGTTCAGACTGGTTCAATCCGGTTCAAGCAGTTTCAATCCGGTTTACACCAGTTCAGAATGGTTCCGACTGGTTCAATACAATCTAATCCGGTTCAGATCAGTTCAATACGGTTCACACCGGTTCAAACCGGTTCAATCCAGTTCAAGCAGGTTCAATCCGGATCAGAGCAGTTCATAATGTTTCGACCTGTTCAATACGGTCCAATCCGGTTCAGACCGGTTTAATCCGGTTCAGACCGCTTCAGACAGGCTCAGACCGGTTTAGAACAATTCAATCCGGTTCAGACCAGTTCAGTCCAGTTCAGACCGGTTCAAACCGGTTCAGACCGGCTAAGACTGGTTTAGACCGGTTGAATTCGTTTCCGACCGTTCCAGACTAGTTCAGACTGTTTTAGACCTGTTCAATCCAATTCTGATCGGTTCAATCCGGTTCAGACTGGTTAAACCGGTTCAGACCTGTTCAAATCGGTTCATACCGGGTCAAAACGCTTCAGACCGGCTCAGACTGTTTTAGACCAGTTCAATCTGGTTCAGACCGGTTCAATCCGTTTCAGACCGGTTCGGAACGGTTCAGACCGGTTCAATCCGGTTCAGACTGGTTTAGACCAGTTCAATCCGGTTCAGACCAGTTCAGACCGGTTCAGACCGGTTCAGTCCGGTTCTGTCTGGTTCAGACCAGTTCAATCCGGATCAGACCGGTTCAATCCGGCTCAAACTGGTTTAGACCGGTTCAATCCCGTCCAGCCTGGTTCAGACCGGATAAGACCGGTTCAGATCGATTCAGAATGGTTCAGTCCGATTTAGACGGTTCCAATCCGGTTCAGACTGGTTCAATCGGCTCAGACTGGTTCTAGACGGTTTCAATCCGTCCAGACCGGTTCAGACCGGTGAAGACCGGTTCAGTTCAGTTTAGACCGGTTCACTCCGGTTCAGACCGGTTAAATCCAGATCAGACCGGTTGAGACCAGTTCAATCCGGTTCAGACCGGTTAAATCTGGTTCAGACCGGTTCAGACCGGCTCAGACTGGTTTACACCGGTTCAATCCGGTTCAGACCGTTTCAAATTGCTTCAGACCGGCTAAGACTGGTTCAGACTGGTTCAATCCGGTTCAGAAAAGTTCAGACTGGTTCAGACCGGTTCAGACCGTTTCACTCCGGTTTAGACCAGTTTAATCCGGTTCAGACCGGTTCAATCCGGTTCAGACCAGTTCAATCCGGATCAGACCGGTTCAATCCGGCTCAGACTGGTTTAGACCGGTTCAATCCCGTCCAGCCCGGTTCAGACCGGTTAAGACCGGTTCAGATCGATTCATAATGGTTCAGTCCGATTTAGACCGGTTCAATCCGGTTCAGACTGGTTCAATCCGGCTCAGACTGGTTTAGACCGGTTCAATCCCGTCCAGACCGGTTCAGACCGGTGAAGACCGGTACAGTTCAGTTTAGACCGGTTCACTCCGGTTCAGACCGGTTAAATCCAGATCAGACCGGTTGAGACCAGTTCAATCCAGTTCAGACCGGTTCAATCTGGTTCAGACCGGTTCAGACCGGCTCAGACTGGTTTACACCGGTTCAATCCGGTTGAGACCGGTTCAGTCCTGTTCAGACAGGTTCAATATGGCTCAGACTGGTTTAGACCGGTTCAATCCAGTTCAGACCGTTTCATACCCGTTCAGACTGGTTCAGATCGGTTCAGAATGGTTCAGTCCGGTTTAGACCGTTTCAATCCGGTTCAGACCGGTTCAATGCGGTTCAGACCAGTTTACACCGGTTCAGACCAGTTTAGACCGGTTCAATCCAGTTCAGACCGGTTCAAACTGCTTCAGATCTGCTAAGACTGGTTCAGATCGGTAAAATCCGTTTCAGACTAGTTCAGAATGGTTCAGACAGGTTCAGTCCGGTTCAGTCCGGTTTAGACAGGTTCAATCCGGTTCAGACCAGTTCATAATGTTTCTGACCTGTTCAATACCGTCCAATCCGGTTCAGACCTGTTCAATCCGGATCAGACCGGTTCAGACCGGTTCAATCCAGTTCAGACCAGTTCAAACCGATTCAGACCGTTTCATACCGGTTCAGACCGGTTCAGACCGGTTCAGAATGGTTCAGTCTGGTTTAGACCGGTTCAGTCCGGTTCAGACTGGTTCAATCCGGCTCAGACTGGTTTAGACCGGTTCAATCCCGTCCAGACCGGTTCAGACCGGTTAAGACCGGTTCAGTTCGGTTTAGACCGGTTCTCTCCTTTTCAGACCGGTTCAATCCAGTTCATACCGGTTCAAATTGCTTCAGACCGGCTAAGACTGGTTCAGACCGGTTCAATCCGGTTCAGACCAGTTCAGACTGGTTCAGACCGGTTCAGACCGTTTCACTCCGGTTTAGACCGGTTTAATCCGGTTCAGACCGGTTCAATCCGGTTCAGACCAGTTCAATCCGGATCAGACCGGTTCAATCCAGCTCAGACTGGTTTAGACCGGTTCAATCCGGTTCAGACCGGTTCAATCCTGTTCAGAGCGGTTCAATGCGGCTCAGACTGGTTCAATCCGGTTCAGACCAGTTAAATCCGGTTCAGACCAGTTCAATCCGGTTAAGACAGGTTCAGACCGGTTCAGACCGGCTCAGACTGGTTTAGACCGGTTCAATCAGGTTTAGACCGGTTCAATCCAGCTCAGACTGGTTTAGACCGGTTCAGTCTGGTTTAGACCAGTTCAATCCGTTTCAGACCGGTTCAATCCGGTTCAGACCGGTTCAGACTGGTTCAATCCGGTTTAGACCGGTTCAGACCGGTTCAATCTGGTTCAGACTGGTTTAGACCGGTTCAATCCCGTCCAGACCGGTTCAGACCGGTTAAGACCGGTTTAGTCCGGTTTAGACAAGTTCAATACGGTTCAGAACGGTTCAATCCGGCTCAGACTGGTTTCAATCCGGTTTAGACCGTTCAGACCGCTTCAGACCGGCCCAGACTGGTTACACCGTTTCAATCCAGTTCAAACCGGTTCAATCCAGTTCAGACTGGTTCAAATTGCTTCAGACCGGCTAAGACTGGTTCAGACCGGTTCAATCCGTTTCAGACCAGTTCAGACAGGTTCAATCCGGTTTAGACCGGTTCAGACCGGTTCAATCTGGTTCAGACTGGTTTAGACCGGTTCAATCCCGTCCAGACCGGTTCAGACCGGTTAAGACCGGTTCAGTTCGGTTTAGACCGGTTCACTCCGGTTCAGACCGGTTAAATCCGGTTCAGACCGGTTCAATCCGGTTTAGACCGGTTCAGACCGCTTCAGACCGGCCCAGACTGGTTTACACCGGTTCAATCCAGTTCAGACCGGTTCAATCCAGTTCACACGGGTTCAAATTGCTTCAGACCGGCTAAGACTGGTTCAGACCGGTTCAATCCGGTTCAGACCAGTTCAGACTGTTTCAATCCGGATCAGACCGGTTCAATCCGGCTCAGACTGGTTTAGACCGGTTCAATCCGGTTCAGACCGGTTCAATCCTGTTCAGACCGGTTCAATCCTGTTCAGACCGGTTCAATCCGGTTCAGACCGGTTCACACCGCTTCAGACCAGTTTAGACCGGTTCAATCCAGTTCAGACCGGTTCAAACTGCTTCAGATCGGCTAAGACTGGTTCAGACCGGTACAATCCGGTTCAGACTAGTTCAGAATGGTTCAGACAGGTTCAGACCGGTTCAGTCCGGTTTAGACAGGTTCAATCCGGTTCAGACCGGTTCAATCCGGTTCAGACTGGTTCCATTCGGTTCGGACCGGTAAAGACCGGTCCAGACCGGTTTAGAACGGTCCAATCCAGTTTAGACTGGTTCAATCCGGTTCACACCGGTTCAAACCGGTTCAATCCAGTTCAAGCAGGTCCAATCCGGTTCAGACCAGTTCATAATGTTTCTGACCTGTTCAATACCGCCCAATCCGGTTCAGACCGGTTCAATCCGGTTCAGACCGGTTCAGACCGGCTCAGACTGGTTTAGACCAATTCAATACGGTTCAGACCGGTTCAATCCAGTTCAGACCGGTTCAAACCGGTTCAGACCGTTTCATACCGGTTCAGAACGGTTCATATCGATTCAGAATGGTTCAGTCCGGTTTAGACGGGTTCAATCCGGTTCAGACCGGTTCAATCCGGCTCAGACTGGTTTAGACCGGTTCAATCAGGTTTAGACCGGTTCAATCCAGCTCAGACTGGTTTAGACCGGTTCAGTCCGGTTTAGACCAGTTCAATCCGGTTCACACCGGTTCAAACCGGTTCAATCAAGTTCAAGCAGGTCCAATCCGGTTCAGACCAGTTCATAATGTTTCTGACCTGTTCAATACCGCCCAATCCGGTTCAGACCGGTTCAATCCGGTTCAGACCGGCTCAGACTGGTTTAGACCAATTCAATACGGTTCAGACCGGTTCAATCCAGTTCAGACCGGTTCAAACCGGTTCAGACCGTTTCATACCGGTTCAGAACGGTTCAGATCGATTCAGAATGGTTCAGTCCGGTTTAGACCGGTTCAATCCGGCTCAGACTGGTTTAGACCGGTTCAATCCCGTCCAGACCGGTTCAGACCAGTGAAGACCGGCCCAGACTGGTTTACACCGGTTCAATCCGGTTCAGATCGGTTCAATCCAGTTCAGACCGGTTCAAATTGCTTCAGACCGGCTAAGACTGGTTCAGACTGGTTCAAACCGGTTCAGACCGGCTAAGAATGGTTTGGACCAGTTCAATCCAGTTCAGACCGGTTCAAATGGGTTCAGACTTGTTCATAATGTTTCCGCACTGTACAATACGGTCCAATCCGGTTCAGACCGTTTCAATCAGGTTCAGACCGGTTCAGACCGGCTCAGACTGGTTTAGACTGATTCAATCCTGTTCAGACCGGTTCAGTCCTGTTCAGACAGGTTCAATCTGGCTCAGACTGGTTTAGACCGGTTCAATCCAGTTCAGACCGGTTCAGAACGGTTCAGTCCGGTTTAGACAGGTTCATTACGGGTCAGACCGGTTCAATCCGGTTTACACCAGTTCAGACCGGTTCACACCGTCTCAGACTGGTTTAGACCAGTTCAATCCGGTTCAGACAGGTTCAATTCAGTTCAGACCGGTTGAGACCAGTTCAATCCGGTACAGACCGGTTCAATCTGGTTCAGACCGGTTCAGACCGGCTCAGACTGGTTTACACCGGTTCAATCCGGTTGAGACCGGTTCAGTCCTGTTCAGACAGGTTCAATATGGCTCAGACTGGTTTAGACCGGTTCAATCCAGTTCAGACCGTTTCATACACTTTCAGACCGGTTCAGATCGGTTCAGAACGGTTCAGTCCGGTTTAGAACGTTTCAATCCGGTTCAGACAGGTTCAATGCGGTTCAGACCGGTTTACACCGGTTCAGACCAGTTTAGACCGGTTCAATCCAGTTCAGACCGGTTCAAACTGTTTCAGATCGGCTAAGACTGGTTCAGACCAGTACAATCCGTTTCAGAATAGTTCAGAATGGTTCAGACAGGTTCAGACCGGTTCAGTCCGGTTTAGACCGGTTCAATCCGGTTCAGACCGGTTCAGACCGGTTCAGTCCGGTTTAGACAGGTTCAATCTGGTTCAGACCGGTTCAATCCGGTTTAGACCGGTTTAGACCGGTTCAATCCGGCTCAGACTGTTTTAGACCGGTTCAATCCGGTTTAGACCGGTTCAATCCAGTTCGGACCGGTTCAGACCGGTTCAGACAGGTCCAGTCCGGGTCAGACCGGTTCAATCCGGTTCAGACCTGTTCAAACTGGTTCAATCCAGTTCAAACCGTTTCAGACCTGTTCAAACCTGTTCATACCGATTTAATCCGGTTCAGACTGGTTCAATCCGGTTCAATCCGGTACAAGCCGGTTCAATCCGGTTCAGACCGCTTCAGACCAGTTCAAACCGGTTCAAACTGGTTCAGACCGGTTCAAACCGGTTCAGACTGGCTAAGAATGGTTTGGACCAGTTCAATCCAGTTCAGACCGGTTCAGACCGGTTCAGACCGGTTCAGTCCGGTTTAGACAGATTCAATCTGGGTCAGACCGGTTCAATCCGGTTTAGACCGGTTCAGACCGATTCAGACCGGCTCAGACTGGTTTAGACCGGTTCAATCTGGTTCAGACAGGTTCAATCCAGTTCAGACCGGTTGAGACCAGTTCAATCCGGTTCAGACCGGTTTAATCCGGTTCAGACCGGTTTAGACCGTTTCAGACCGGTTCAGACCTGTTCAGTCCGGTTTAGACCGGTTTAATCCGGTTCAGACCGGTTCAGACCGGTTCAGACCGGTTCAAACTGCTTCATACCGGCCAAGACTGGTTTGAACCTGTTCAATCCGGTTCGGAACATTTCAGACCGGTTCAGACAGGTCCAGTCCGGTTCAGACCGGTTCAATCCTGTCCAGACCTGTTCAAACTGGTTCAGTCCGGTTCAAACTGTTTCAGACCAGTTCAAACCTGTTCAAACCGATTCAATCCGGATCAGACCGGTTCAATCCGGTTCAATCCGGTTCAAGCCGGTTCAATCCGGTTCAGACCGCTTCAGACCAGTTCAAACCGGTTCAGACCTTGTCAAACCACTTCAATCCGGTTCACACCGGTTCCAACCGCTTCAATCCAGTTCAAGCAGATTCAATCCAGTTTACACCAGTTAAGAATGTTTCTGACCGGTTCAATACGGTCCAATCCAGTTCAGACCGGTTCAATCCGGTTCAGACTGGTTCAGACCTGTTTAGACCGGTTCAATCCGGTTCAGACCGGTTCAATCCGTTTCAGACCGGTTCCATTCGGTTCGGACCGGTAAAGACCAGTCCAGACCGGTTTAGAACGGTCCAATCCGGTTTAGACTGGTTCAATCCGGTTCAGACCGGTTCAGACCGGTTCAATCCGGCTCAGACTGGTTTAGACCGGTTCTGTCCGGTTTAGAACGGTCCAATCCGGTTTAGACCGGTTCAATCCGGTTCAGACCCGTTCAAACTGGTTCAATCCAGTTCAAACCGTTTCAGACCTGTTCAAACCTGTTCATACCGATTTAATCCGGTTCAGAATGGTTCAATCCGGTTCAATCCGGTACAAGCAAGTTCAATCTAGTTCAGACCGCTTCAGACCAGTTCAAACCGTTTCAAACCGGTTCAGACCGGTTCAAACTGGTTCAGACCAGCTAAGAATGGTTTGGACCAGTTCAATCCAGTTCAGACCGGTTCAAACGGGTTCAGACTGGTTCATAATGTTTCCGAACTGTACAATACGGTCCAATCCGGTTCAGACCGGTTCAATCAGGTTCAGACCGGTTCAGACCGGCTCAGACTGGTTTAGACTGATTCAATCCTCTTCAGACCGGTTCAGTCCGGTTTAGACAGGTTCAATCCGGGTCAGACCGGTTCAATCCGGTTTAGACCGGTTCAGACCGGTTCAGACCGGCTCAGACTGGTTTAGACCGGTTCAATCTGGTTCAGACCGGTTCAATCCTGTTCAGACCGGTTCAAACTGCTTCAGAACGGCTAAGAATGGTTTAGACCAGTTCAATCCGGTTCAGACCGGTTCAGACCGGATCAGTCCGATTTAGACCGGTTCAATCCGTTTCAGACCCGTTCAATCTGGTTCAGACCGGTTGAGACCAGTTCAATCCGGTTCAGACCGGTTCAATCTGGTTCAGACCGGTTTAGACCGGTTCAATCTGGTTCAGACTGGTTCAATCCGGTGCAGACCGTTTCAGACCGGTTCAGACCGTTTCAAACTGCTTAAGACCGGCCAAGACTGGTTTGCACCGGTTCAATCCGGATCGGAACGTTTCAGACTGGTTCAGACTGGTTCAGACCGGTTCAGTCCGGTTTAGACCGGTTCAATCCTGTCCAGACCCGTTCAAACTGGTTCAGTCCGGTTTAAACTGTTTCAGACCAGTTCAAACGTGTTCAAACCGATTCAATCCGGTTCAGACCGGTTCAATACGGTCCAATCCAGTTCAGACCGGTTCAATCCGGTTCAGACTGGTTCAGACCTATTTAGACCGGTTCAATCCGGTTCAGACCAGTTCAATCCGGTTCAGACCGGTTCCATACGGTTCGGACCGGTTCAAACTGCTTCAGCCCGGCTAAGACCGGTTTAGTCCAGTTCAATCCGGTTCAGACCGGTTCAGTCCGGTTTAGACCGGTTCAATCCGGTTCAGACCGGTTTCAACCGGTTCAGATCGGTTCAATCCGGTTCAGACCGGTTCAATCCGGATCAGACCGGTTCAATCCGGCTCAGACTGGTTTAGACCGGTTCAATCTGGTTCAGACCGGTTCAGTCCTGTTCAGACCGCTTCAATACGGTTCAGACCGGTTCAATGCAGTTCGGACCAGTAAAGACTGGTCCAGACCGGTTTAGACCATTTCAATGTAGTTCAGACCAGTTCAATCCGGTTCAAGGCGGTTCAATCTGGTTCAGACTGCTTCAGACCAGTTCAAACCGGTTACGACCGGTTCAATCCAGTTCAAACCGGTTGAATCCGTTTCAAGCAGGTTCAATCCGGGTTACACCAGTTCAGAATGGTTCCGACCGGTTCAATATGGTCTAATCCAGTTCAGACCGGTTTAATCCGGTTCACACCGGTTCAAACCGGTTCAATCCAGTTTAAGTAGGTTCAATCCGGTTCAGAGCAGTTCATAATGTTTACGACCTGTTCAATACGGTGAAATCCGGTTCAAACCGGTTCAGTCCGGATCAGACCGATTCAATCCGGCTCAGAGTGGTTTAGACCGGTTCAATCCCGTCCAGACCGGTTCAGACCGGTTAAGACCGGTTCAGTTCGGTTTAGACCGGTTCACTCTGGTTCAGACCGGTTAAATCCGGTTCAGACCGGTTCAATCCAGTTTAGACCGGTTCAATCCTGTTCAGACCGGTTCAATCCGGTTCAGACTGGTTCAAATTGCTTCAGACCGGCTAAGACTGGTTCAGACCGGTTCAATCCGGTTCAGACCAGTTCAGACCGTTTCAATCCGGATCAGACCGGATCAATCCGGCTCAGACTGGTTTAGACCGGTTCAATCCGGTTCAGACCGGTTCAATCCTGTTCAGACCGGTTCAATCCTGTTCAGACCGGTTCAATCCGGTTCAGACCGGTTCACACCGCTTCAGACCAGTTTAGACCGGTTCAATCCAGTTCAGACCGGTTCAAACTGCTTCAGATAGGCTAAGACTGGTTCAGACCGGTACAATCCGGTTCAGACTAGTTCAGAATGGTTCAGACAGGTTCAGACCGCTTCAGTCCGGTTTAGACAGGTTCAATCCGGTTCAGTCCGGTTCAATCCGGTTCAGACTGGTTCCATTCGGTTCGGACCGGTAAAGACAGGTCCAGACCGGTTTAGAACGGTCCAATCCAGTTTAGACTGGTTCAATCCGGTTCACACCGGTTCAAACCGGTTCAATCAAGTTCAAGCAGGTCCAATCCGGTTCAGACCAGTTCATAATGTTTCTGACCTGTTCAATACCGCCCAATCCGGTTCAGACCGGTTCAATCCGGTTCAGACCGGTTCAGACCGGCTCAGACTGGTTTAGACCAATTCAATACGGTTCACACCGGTTCAATCCAGTTCAGACCGGTTCAAACCGGTTCAGACCGTTTCATACCGGTTCAGAACGGTTCAGATCAATTCAGAATGGTTCAGTCCGGTTTAGACAGGTTCAATCCGGTTCAGACCGGTTCAATCCGGTTCAGACCGGTTCAGACCGGTTCAGTCCGGTTTAGACCGGTTCAATCCAGCTCAGACTGGTTTAGACCGGTTCAGTCCGGTTTAGACCAGTTCAATCCGGTTCACACCGGTTCAAACCGGTTCAATCAAGTTCAAGCAGGTCCAATCCGGTTCAGACCAGTTCATAATGTTTCTGACCTGTTCAATACCGCCCAATCCGGTTCAGACCGGTTCAATCCGGTTCAGACCGGCTCAGACTGGTTTAGACCAATTCAATACGGTTCAGACCGGTTCAATCCAGTTCAGACCGGTTCAAACCGGTTCAGACCGTTTCATACCGGTTCAGAACGGTTCAGATCGATTCAGAATGGTTCAGTCCGGTTTAGACCGGTTCAATCCGGCTCAGACTGGTTTAGACCGGTTCAATCCCGTCCAGACCGGTTCAGACCAGTGAAGACCGGCCCAGACTGGTTTACACCGGTTCAATCCGGTTCAGATCGGTTCAATCCAGTTCAGACCGGTTCAAATTGCTTCAGACCGGCTAAGACTGGTTCAGACTGGTTCAAACCGGTTCAGACCGGCTAAGAATGGTTTGGACCAGTTCAATCCAGTTCAGACCGGTTCAAATGGGTTCAGACTTGTTCATAATGTTTCCGCACTGTACAATACGGTCCAATCCGGTTCAGACCGTTTCAATCAGGTTCAGACCGGTTCAGACCGGCTCAGACTGGTTTAGACTGATTCAATCCTGTTCAGACCGGTTCAGTCCTGTTCAGACAGGTTCAATCTGGCTCAGACTGGTTTAGACCGGTTCAATCCAGTTCAGACCGGTTCAGAACGGTTCAGTCCGGTTTAGACAGGTTCATTACGGGTCAGACCGGTTCAATCCGGTTTACACCAGTTCAGACCGGTTCACACCGTCTCAGACTGGTTTAGACCAGTTCAATCCGGTTCAGACAGGTTCAATTCAGTTCAGACCGGTTGAGACCAGTTCAATCCGGTACAGACCGGTTCAATCTGGTTCAGACCGGTTCAGACCGGCTCAGACTGGTTTACACCGGTTCAATTCGGTTGAGACCGGTTCAGTCCTGTTCAGACAGGTTCAATATGGCTCAGACTGGTTTAGACCGGTTCAATCCAGTTCAGACCGTTTCATACCCGTTCAGACCGGTTCAGATCGGTTCAGAACGGTTCAGTCCGGTTTAGAACGTTTCAATCCGGTTCAGACCGGTTCAATGCGGTTCAGACCGGTTTACACCGGTTCAGACTAGTTTAGACCGGTTCAATCCAGTTCAGACCGGTTCAAACTGTTTCAGATCGGCTAAGACTGGTTCAGACCGGTACAATCCGTTTCAGACTAGTTCAGAATGGTTCAGACAGGTTCAGACCGGTTCAGTCCGGTTCAGACCGGTTCAATCCGGTTCAGACCGGTTCGGACCGTTTCAGTCCAGTTTAGACAGGTTCAATCTGGTTCAGACCGGTTCAATCCGGTTTAGACCGGTTTAGACCGGTTCAATCCGGCTCAGACTGTTTTAGACCGGTTCAATCCGGTTTAGACCGGTTCAATCCAGTTCGGACCGGTTCAGACCGGTTCAGACAGGTCCAGTCCGGGTCAGACCGGTTCAATCCGGTTCAGACCTGTTCAAACTGGTTCAATCCAGTTCAAACCGTTTCAGACCTGTTCAAACCTGTTCATACCGATTTAATCCGGTTCAGACTGGTTCAATCCGGTTCAATCCGGTACAAGCCGGTTCAATCCGGTTCAGACCGCTTCAGACCAGTTCAAACCGGTTCAAACTGGTTCAGACCGGTTCAAACCGGTTCAGACTGGCTAAGAATGGTTTGGACCAGTTCAATCCAGTTCAGAACGGTTCAGACCGGTTCAGACCGGTTCAGTCCGGTTTAGACAGATTCAATCCGGTTCAGACCGGTTCAATCCGGTTTAGACCGGTTCAGACCGATTCAGACCGGCTCAGACTGGTTTAGACCGGTTCAATCTGGTTCAGACAGGTTCAATCCAGTTCAGACCGGTTGAGACCAGTTCAATCCGGTTCAGACCGGTTCAGTTTGGTTCAGACCGGTTTAGACCGTTTCAGACCGGTTCAGACGTGTTCAGTCCGGTTTAGACCGGTTTAATCCGGTTCAGACCGGTTCAGACCGGTTCAGACCGGTTCAAACTGCTTCATACCGGCCAAGACTGGTTTGCACCGGTTCAATCCGTTTCGGAACGTTTCAGACCGGTTCAGACAGGTCCAGTCCGGTTCAGACCGGTTCAATCCTGTCCAGACCTGTTCAAACTGGTTCAGTCCGGTTCAAACTGTTTCAGACCAGTTCAAACCTGTTCAAACCGATTCAATCCGGATCAGACCGGTTCAATCCGGTTCAATCCGGTTCAAGCCGGTTCAATCCGGTTCAGACCGCTTCAGACCAGTTCAAACCGGTTCAGACTTTGTCAAACCACTTCAATCCGGTTCACACCGGTTCCAACCGCTTCAATCCAGTTCAAGCAGATTCAATCCAGTTGATACCAGTTAAGAATGTTTCTGACCGGTTCAATAAGGTCCAATCCAGTTCAGACCGGTTCAATCCGGTTCAGACTGGTTCAGACCTGTTTAGACCGGTTCAATCCGGTTCATAACGGTTCAATCCGGTTCAGACCGGTTCCATTCGGTTCGGACCGGTAAAGACCAGTCCAGACCGGTTTAGAACGGTCCAATCCGTTTTAGACTGGTTCAATCCGGTTCAGACCGGTTCAGACCGGTTCAATCCGGCTCAGACTGGTTTAGACCGGTTCTGTCCGGTTTAGACCGGTTCAATCCGGTTCAGACCCGTTCAAACTGGTTCAATCCAGTTCAAACCGTTTGAGACCTGTTCAAACCTGTTCATACCGATTTAATTTGGTTCAGAATGGTTCAATCCGGTTCAATCCGGTACAAGCAAGTTCAATCTAGTTCAGACCGCTTCAGACCAGTTCAAACCGTTTCAAACCGGTTCAGACCGGTTCAAACTGGTTCAGACCAGCTAAGAATGGTTTGGACCAGTTCAATCCAGTTCAGACCGGTTCAAACGGGTTCAGACTGGTTCATAATGTTTCCGAACTGTACAATACGGTCCAATCCGGTTCAGACCGGTTCAATCAGGTTCAGACAGGTTCAGACCGGCTCAGACTGGTTTAGACTGATTCAATCCTCTTCAGACCGGTTCAGTCCGGTTTAGACAGGTTCAATCCGGGTCAGACCGGTTCAATCCGGTTTAGACCGGTTCAGACCGGTTCAGACCGGCTCAGACTGGTTTAGACCGGTTCAATCTGGTTCAGACCGGTTCAATCCTGTTCAGACCGGTTCAAACTGCTTCAGAACGGCTAAGAATGGTTTAGACCAGTTCAATCCGGTTCAGACCGGTTCAGACCGGATCAGTCCGATTTAGACCGGTTCAATCCGTTTCAGACCCGTTCAATCTGGTTCAGACCGGTTGAGACCAGTTCAATCCGGTTCAGACCGGTTCAATCTGGTTCAGACCGGTTTAGACCGGTTCAATCCAGTTCAGACTGGTTCAATCCGGTGCAGACCGGTTCAGACCGGTTCAGACCGGTTCAGACCGTTTCAAACTGCTTAAGACCGGCCAAGACTGGTTTGCACCGGTTCAATCCGGATCGGAACGTTTCAGACTGGTTCAGACCGGTTCAGACCGGTTCAGTCCGGTTTAGACCGGTTCAATCCTGTCCAGACCCGTTCAAACTGGTTCAGTCCGGTTCAAACTGTTTCAGACCAGTTCAAACGTGTTCAAACCGATTCAATCCGGTTCAGACCGGTTCAATACGGTCCAATCCAGTTCAGACCGGTTCAATCCGGTTCAGACTGGTTCAGACCTATTTAGACCGGTTCAATCCGGTTCAGACCAGTTCAATCCGGTTCAGACCGGTTCCATTCGGTTCGGACCGGTTCAAACTGCTTCAGCCCAGCTAAGACCGGTTTAGTCCAGTTCAATCCGGTTCAGACCGGTTCAGTCCGGTTTAGACCGGTTCAATCCGGTTCAGACCGGTTTCAACCGGTTCAGATCGGTTCAATCCGGTTCAGACCGGTTCAATCCGGATCAGACCGGTTCAATCCGGCTCAGACTGGTTTAGACCGGTTCAATCTGGTTCAGACCGGTTCAGTCCTGTTCAGACCGCTTCAATACGGTTCAGACCGGTTCAATGCAGTTCGGACCAGTAAAGACTGGTCCAGACCGGTTTAGACCATTTCAATGTAGTTCAGACCAGTTCAATCCGGTTCAAGGCGGTTCAATCTGGTTCAGACTGCTTCAGACCAGTTCAAACCGGTTAAGACCGGTTCAATCCGGTTCAAACCGGTTGAATCCGGTTCAAGCAGGTTCAATCCGGGTTACACCAGTTCAGAATGGTTCCGACCGGTTCAATATGGTCTAATCCAGTTCAGACCGGTTTAATCCGGTTCACACCGGTTCAAACCGGTTCAATCCAGTTTAAGTAGGTTCAATCCGGTTCAGAGCAGTTCATAATGTTTACGACCTGTTCAATACGGTCAAATCCGGTTCAAACCGGTTCAGTCCGGATCAGACCGGTTCAATCCGGCTCAGAGTGGTTTAGACCGGTTCAATCCCGTCCAGACCGGTTCAGACCGGTTAAGACCGGTTCAGTTCGGTTTAGACCGGTTCACTCTGGTTCAGACCGGTTAAATCCGGTTCAGACCGGTTCAATCCGGTTTAGACCGGTTCAATCCTGTTCAGACCGGTTCAATCCGGTTCAGACTGGTTCAAATTGCTTCAGACCGGCTAAGACTGGTTCAGACCGGTTCAATCCGGTTCAGACCAGTTCAGACCGTTTCAATCCGGATCAGACCGGATCAATCCGGCTCAGACTGGTTTAGACCGGTTCAATCCGGTTCAGACCGGTTCAATCCTGTTCAGACCGGTTCAATCCTGTTCAGACCGGTTCAATCCGGTTCAGACCGGTTCACACCGCTTCAGACCAGTTTAGACCGGTTCAATCCAGTTCAGACCGGTTCAAACTGCTTCAGATAGGCTAAGACTGGTTCAGACCGGTACAATCCGGTTCAGACTAGTTCAGAATGGTTCAGACAGGTTCAGACCGGTTCAGTCCTGTTTAGACAGGTTCAATCCGGTTCAGACCGGTTCAATCCGGTTCAGACTGGTTCCATTCGGTTCGGACCGGTAAAGACCAGTCTAGACCGGTTTAGAATGGTCCAATCCAGTTTAGACTGGTTCAATCCGGTTCACACCGGTTCAAACCAGTTCAATCCAGTTCAAGCAGGTCCAATCCGGTTCAGACCAGTTCATAATGTTTCTGACCTGTTCAATACCGTCCAATCCGGTTCAGACCGGTTCAATCCGGTTCAGACCGGTTCAGACCAGTTCAGACCGGCTCAGACTGGTTTAGACCAATTCAATAAGGTTTAGACCGGTTCAATCCAGTTCAGACCGGTTCAAACCGGTTCAGACCGTTTCATACCGGTTCAGAACGGTTCAGATCGATTCAGAATGGTTCAGTCCAGGTTAGACCGGTTCAATCCGGTTCAGACTGGTTCAATCCGGCTCAGACTGGTTTAGACCGGTTCAATCAGGTTTAGACCGGTTCAATCCAGCTCAGACTGGTTTAGAGCGGTTCAGTCCGGTTTAGACCAGTTCAATCCGTTTCAGACCGGTTCAATCCGGTTCAGACCGGTTCAGACTGGTTAAGTCCGGGTTAGACAGGTTCAATCTGGTTCAGACCGGTTCAATCCGGCTTAGACCGGTTCAGACCGGTTCAATCCGGCTCAGACTGGTTTAGACCGGTTCTGTCTGGTTTAGACCGGTTCAATCCGGTTCAGACCCGTTCAGACTGGTTCAGACCAGCTAAGACTGGTTCAGACCGGTTCAATACGGTTCAGACCAGTTCAGACCGGTTCAATCCGTTTCAGACCGGTTCAATCCTGTTCAGACCGGTTCAATCCTGTTCAGACCGGTTCAATCCGGTTCAGACCGGTTTACACCGGTTCAGACCAGTTTAGACTGGTTCAATCCAGTTCAGACCGGTTCAAACTGCTTCAGATTGGCTAAGACTGGTTCAGACCGGTACAATCCGGTTCAGACTAGTTCAGAATGGTTCAGACAGGTTCAGACCGGTTCAGTCCGGTTTAGACAGGTTCAATCCGGTTCAGACCGGTTCAATCCGGATCAGACTGGTTCCATTCGGTTCGGACCGATACAGACCAGTCCAGACCGGATTAGAACGGTCCAATCCAGTTTAGACTGGTTCAATCCGGTTCACACCGGTTCAAACCGGTTCAATCCAGTTCAAGCAGGTCCAATCCGGTTCAGACCAGTTCATAATGTTTCTGACCTGTTCAATACCGTCCAATCCGGTTCAGACCGGTTCAATCCGGTTCAGACCAATTCAGACCGGTTCAGACCGGCTCAGACTGGTTTAGACCAATTCAGTACGGTTCAGACCGGTTCAATCCAGTTCAGACCGGTTCAAACCGGGTCAGACCGTTTCATACCGGTTCAGAACGGTTCAGATCGATTCAGAATGGTTCAGTCCGGTTTAGACCGGTTCAATCCGGTTCAGACTGGTTCAATCCGGCTCAGACTGGTTTACACCGGTTCAATCCCGTCCAGACTGGTTCAGACCGGTGAAGACCGGCCCAGACTGGTTTACACCGGTTCATTCTGGTTCAGACCGGTTCAATCCAGTTCAGACTGGTTCAAATTGCTTCAGACCGGCTAAGACTGGTTCAGACCGGTTCAAACCGGTTCAGACCGGCTAAGAATGGTTTGGACCAGTTCAATCCAGTTCAGACCGGTTCAAATGGGTTCAGACTGGTTCATAATGTTTCCGCACTGTACAATACGGTCCAATCCGGTTCAGACCGGTTCAATCAGGTTCAGACCGGTTCAGACCGGCTCAGACTGGTTTAGACTGATTCAATCCTGTTCAGACCGGTTCAGTCCTGTTCAGACAGGTTCAATCTGGCTCAGACTGGTTTAGACCGGTTCAATCCAGTTCAGACCGGTTCAGAACGGTTCAGTCCGGTTTAGACAGGTTCAATACGGGTCAGACCGGTTCAATCCGGTTTACACCAGTTCAGACCGGTTCACACCGTCTCAGACTGGTTTAGACCGGTTCAATCCGGTTCAGACAGGTTCAATCCAGTTCAGACCGGTTGAGACCAGTTCAATCCGGTACAGACCGGTTCAATCTGGTTCAGACCGGTTCAGACCGGCTCAGACTGGTTTACACCGGTTCAATCCGGTTGACACCGGTTCAGTCCTGTTCAGACAGGTTCAATATGGCTCAGACTGGTTTAGACCGGTTCAATCCAGTTCAGACCGTTTCATACCCGTTCAGACCGGTTCAGATCGGTTCAGAACGGTTCAGTCCGGTTTAGACCGTTTCAATCCGGTTCAGACCGGTTCAATGCGGTTCAGACCGGTTTAAACCGGTTCAGACCAGTTTAGACCGGTTCAATCCAGTTCTGACCGGTTCAAACTGTTTCAGATCATCTAAGAGTGGTTCAGACCGGTACAATCCGTTTCAGACTAGTTCAGAATGGTTCAGACAGGTTCAGACCGGTTCAGTCCGGATTAGACAGGTTCAATCCGGTTCAGAACAGTTCAATCCGGTTCATACCGTTTCAGTCCAGTTTAGACAGGTTCAATCTGGTTCAGACCGGTTCAATCCGGTTTAGACCGGTTTAGACCGGTTCAATCCGGCTCAGACTGTTTTAGACCGGTTCAATCCGGTTTAGACCGGTTTAATCCGGTTCAGACCGGTTCAATCCGGTTCAGACCGGTTCAGACCGGTTCAGACCGGTTCAAACTGCTTCATACCGGCCAAGACTGGTTTGCACCAGTTCAATCCGGTTCGGAACATTTCAGACCGGTTCAGACAGGTCCAGTCCGGTTCAGACCGGTTCAATCCTGTCCAGACCTGTTCAAACTGGTTCAGTCCGGTTCAAACTGTTTCAGACCAGTTCAAACCTGTTCAAACCGATTCAATCCGGATCAGACCGGTTCAATCCGGTTCAATCCGGTTCAAGCCGGTTCAATCCGGTTCAGACCGCTTCAGACCAGTTCAAACCGGTTCAGACCTTGTCAAACCACTTCAATCCGGTTCACACCGGTTCCAACCGCTTCAATCCAGTTCAAGCAGATTCAATCCAGTTGACACCAGTTAAGAATGTTTCTGACCGGTTCAATACGGTCCAATCCAGTTCAGACCGTTTCAATCCGGTTCAGACTGGTCCAGACCTATTTAGACCGGTTCAATCCGGTTCAGACCGGTTCAATCCGGTTCAGACCGGTTCCATTCGGTTCGGACCGGTAAAGACCAGTCCAGACCGGTTTAGAACGGTCCAATCCGGTTTAGACTGGTTCAATCCGGTTCAGACCGGTTCAATCCGGCTCAGACTGGTTTAGGCCGGTTCAATCCGGCTCAGACTGGTTTAGACCGGTTCTGTCCGGTTTAGAACGGTCCAATCCGGTTTAGACTGGTTCAATCCGGTTCAGACCGGTTCAGACCGGTTCAATCCGGCTCAGACTGGTTTAGACCGGTTCTGTCCGGTTTAGACCGGTTCAATCCGGTTCAGACCCGTTCAAACTGGTTCAATCCAGTTCAAACCGTTTCAGACCTGTTCAAACCTGTTCATACCGATTTAATCCGGTTCAGAATGGTTCAATCCGGTTCAATCCGGTACAAGCAAGTTCAATCTAGTTCAGACCGCTTCAGACCAGTTCAAACCGTTTCAAACCGGTTCAGACCGGTTCAAACTGGTTCAGACCAGCTAAGAATGGATTGGACCAGTTCAATCCAGTTCAGACCGGTTCAAACGGGTTCAGACTGGTTCATAATGTTTCCGAACTGTACAATACGGTCCAATCCGGTTCAGACCGGTTCAATCAGGTTCAGACCGGTTCAGACCGGCTCAGACTGGTTTAGACTGATTCAATCCTCTTCAGACCGGTTCAGTCAGGTTTAGACAGGTTCAATCCGGGTCAGACCGGTTCAATCCGGTTTAGACCGGTTCAGACCGGTTCAGACCGGCTCAGACTGGTTTAGACCGGTTCAATCCGGTTCAGACCAGTTCAATCCTGTTCAGACCGGTTCAAACTGCTTCAGAACGGCTAAGAATGGTTTAGACCAGTTCAATCCGGTTCAGACCGGTTCAGACCGGTTCAGTCCGATTTAGACCGGTTCAATCCGTTTCAGACCCGTTCAATCTGGTTCAGACCGGTTGAGACCAGTTCAATCCGGTTCAGACCGGTTCAATCTGGTTCAGACCCGTTCAAACTGGTTCAGTCCGGTTCAAACTGTTTCAGACCAGTTCAAACGTGTTCAAACCGATTCAATCCGGTTCAGACCGGTTCAATACAGTCCAATCCAGTTCAGACCGGTTCAATCCGGTTCAGACTGGTTCAGACCTATTTAGACCGGTTCAATCTGGTTCAGACCAGTTCAATCCGGTTCAGACCGGTTCCATTCAGTTCGGACCGGTTCAAACTGCTTCAGCCCGGCTAAGACCGGTTTAGTCCAGTTCAATCCGGTTCAGACCGGTTCAGTCCGCTTTAGACCGGTTCAATCCGGTTCAGACCGGTTTCAACCGGTTCAGATCGGTTCAATCCGGTTCAGACCGGTTCAATCCGGATCAGACCGGTTCAATCTGGCTCAGACTGGTTTAGACCGGTTCAATCTGGTTCAGACTGGTTCAGTCCTGTTCAGACCGCTTCAATACGGTTCAGACCGGTTCAATGCAGTTCGGACCAGTAAAGACTGGTCCAGTCCGGTTTAGACCATTTCAATGTAGTTCAGACCAGTTCAATCCGGTTCAAGGCAGTTCAATCTGGTTCAGACTGCTTCAGACCAGTTCAAACCGGTTAAGACCGGTTCAATCCGGTTCAAACCGGTTGAATCCGTTTCAAGCAGGTTCAATCCAGGTTACACCAGTTCAGAATGGTTCCGACCGGTTCAATATGGTCTAATCCAGTTCAGACCGGTTTAATCCGGTTCACACCGGTTCAAACCGGTTCAATCCAGTTTAAGTAGGTTCAATCCGGTTCAGAGCAGTTCATAATGTTTACGACCTGTTCAATACGGTGAAATCCGGTTCAAACCGGTTCAATCCAGTTCAGACCGTTACAGACTGGTTCAAATCGGTTCAAACTGGTTTAGACCGGTTCAATCCTGTTCAGACAGGTTCAAACCGGTTCAGACCTGTTCAAACCGGTTCAGACCGGCTAAGACTGGTTTAGACCGGTTGAATTCGTTTCCGACCGGTCCAGACTAGTTCAGACCGTTTTGACCTGTTCAATCCAGTTCAGATCGTTTCAATCCGATTCAGACTGTTTAAACCGGTTCAGACCTGTTCAAATCGGTTCAGATCGGTTCAAAACGCTTCAGACCTGCTCAGACTGGTTTAGACCGGTTCAATTCAGTTCAGACCGGTTCAAACCGGTTCAGACTGGTTCAGACCGGTTTAGACCGGGTCAATCCTGTTCAGACCGGTTCAATTCGGTTCGGACCAGTAAAGACCGGTCCAGACCAATTTAGACCTGTTCAATCTAGTTCAGATCGGTTCTATCCGGTTCAAGCCGGTTCAATCTGATTCAGACCCCTTCAGACCAGTTCAAACTGGTTAAGACCGGTTCAATCCGGTTCAAACCAGTTGAATCCGATTCAAGCCTGTTCAATCCTGTTCAGACAGGTTCAGACCAATTCAGACCGCTTCAGACCGGCTCACACTGTTTAGACTGGTTCAATCCGGTTCAGACTGGTTCAAACAGGTTCAATCCGGTTCAAGCTGGTTCAATCCGGTTCAAGCCAGTTCAAGCAGGTTCAATCCGGTTTACACCAGTTCAGAATAGTTCCAACTGGTTCAATACAGTCCAATCCGGTTCAGACCAGTTCAATCTGGTTCACACCGGTTCAAACCGGTTAAATCCAGTTCAAGCAGGTCCAATCCGTTTCAGACCAGTTCATAATGTTTACGACCTGTTCAATACGGTCCAATCCGGTTCAGATCGGTTCAATCCAGTTCAGACCGGTTCAAACCGGTTCAGACCGGTTCTGTCCGGCTCAGACTGGTTTAGTCCAGTTCAATCCGGTTCAGACCGGTTCAGACTGGTTCAGTCCGGTTTAGACCGGTTCAGTCCGGTTCAGACCCGTTCAATCCAGTTCAGACCCGTTCAATCTGGTTCAATCCGGTTCAGACCGGTTCAATCCGGTTCAGACAATTTCAGACCGGTTCAGTCCGGTTTAGACCAGTTCCATCTGGTTCAGAACGATTCAATCTGGTTCAGACCGGTTCTGTCCGGCTCAGACTGGTTTAGACCAGTTCAATCCGGTTCAGACCGGTTCAATCCGGTTCAGACAAGTTCAAACCGGTTCAGTCCGGTTTAGAGCAGTTCCATCCGGTTCAGAACGATTCAATCTGGTTCAGACCGGTTCTGTCCGGCTCAGACTGGTTTAGACCAGTTCAATACGGTTCAGACTGGCTCAGACGGGTTTAGACCGATTCAATGCGTTTCAGACAGGTTCAATCCGGTTCAGACCGGTTTAATCCGGTTCAGACCGGTTCAATCTGGCTCAGACTGGTTTAGACCGGTTCAATCCGTTTCAGACCGGTTCAAACGGGTTCAGACTGGTTCATAATGTTTCCGAACTGTACAATACGGTCCAATCCGGTTCAGACCGGTTCAATGAGGTTCAGACCGGTTCAGACCGGCTCAGACTGGTTTAGACTGATTCAATCCTCTTCAGACCGGTTCAGTCCGGTTTAGACAGGTTCAATCCGGGTCAGACCGGTTCAATCCGGTTTAGACCGGTTCAGACCGGTTCAGACCGGCTCAGACTGGATAAGACCGGTTCAATCCTGTTCAGATCGGCTCAATCCAGTTCAGACCGGGTCAAACTGCTTCAGACCGGCTAAGAATGGTTCAGATCGGTTCAATCCGTTTCAGACCAGTTCAGACCGGTTCAGACCGGTTCAGACCGGCTCAGAGTGGTTTAGACCAGTTCAATCCGGTTCACACCGGTTCAGACCGGGTCAGTCCTTTTTAGACCGGTTCAATTCGGTTCAGACTGGTTCAATCCGGTTCAGACCGGTTTAGACCGGTTCAATCCGGTTCAGACTGGTTCAATCCGGTTCAGACTGGTTTAGAACGGTTCAATCCGGTTCAGACAAGTTCAGACCGGTTCAATCCGGTTTAGACCGGTTCAATCGGTTCAGACCGGTTCAGTCCGGTTCAGACCGGTTCAGACCAGTTCAATCCGGCTCAGACCAGTTTAGACCGGTTCAATCCAGTTCACACCGGTTCAATCCGGTTCAGTCCGGTTTAGACCAGTTCAATCCGGTTCAGACAAGTTCAGACCGGTTCAGTCCGGTTTAGAATGTTTCAATCCGGTTCAGACCGGTTCAATCCGGTTCAGACCGGTTCAGTCCGGTTTAGACCGGTTCAATCCGGTTCAGACCGATTAAATCCGGTTCAGACCGGTTCTGTCCGGCTCAGACGGGTTTAGACCAGTTCATTCCGGTTCAGACCGGTTCAGTCCGGTTTAGACCGGTTCAAACTGCTTCAGACCGGCTAAGACTGGTTTGCACCGGTTCAATCCGGTTTGGAACGGTTCAGACCGGCTCAATCCGGTTCAAGCCGGTTCAATCTGGTTCAGACCGCTTCAGACCAGTTCAAACCGGTTCAAACCGGTTCAGACCGGTTCAAACCAGTTCAGACCGGCTAAGACTGGTTTGGACCGGTTCAAACCGGTTCAGACAGGCTCAGACTGGTTTAGACCGGTTCAATCAGGTTCAGACCGGTTCAAACCGGTTCATACTGATTCAAACCGGTTTAGACCAGTTTGGACTGGTTCAATCCGGTTCAGACCAGTTCAGACCAGTTCAGACCGGTTCAGACCAGTTCAGTCCGGTTTAGACAGGTCCAATCCGGTTCAGTCCGGTTCAATCTGGTTCAGACCGGTTCAGACCGGTTCAGTCCGATTTAGATCGGTTCAATCTGGTTCAGACTCGGTCAATCCGGTTCAGACCGGTTTATATCGTTTCAATCCGGTTCTGACCGGTTCAATTCGGTTCAGACCGGTTCAATCCGGTTCAGACCGGTTTAGAACGGTTCAATCCGGTTCAGACAAGTTCAGACCGGTTCAGTTCAGTTAAGACCGGTTCAATCCTGTTCAGACTGGTTCAATACGGTTCATACCGATTCAGAACGGTTCATATCGATTCAGAATGGTTCAGTCCGGTTTAGACCGGTTCAATCCTGTTCAGACCGGTTCAATCCGGTTCAGACCGGTTCAATCCGGCTCAGACTGGTTTAGACCGGTTCAATCCGGTTCAGACCGGTTCAGACCGGCTCAGACTGGCTTAGACCGCTTCAATCCTGTTCAGACTGGGTCAATCCAGTTCAGACCGGTTCAAACTGCTTCAGACCGGCTAAGACTGGTTTGCACCGGTTCAATCCAGTTCGGAACGGTTCAGACCAGGTCAGACAGGTTCAGTCCGGTATAGACCGGTTTCAATCCAGTTCAGACCTGTTCAAATAGGTTCAATCCGTTTCAAACCGTTTCAGACCAGTTCAAACCTGTTCAGACCGATTCAATGCGGTTCAAGCCGGTTCAATCTGGTTCAGACCGCTTCAGACCAGTTCAAAACGGTTCAAACCGGTTCAGACTGGTTCAAACCGGTTCAGACCGGCTAAGACTGGTTTGGACCGGTTCAAACCGGTTCAGACAGGCTCAGAGTGTTTTAGACTGGATCAATCCAGTTCAGACCGGTTCAAACCGGTTCAGACTGGTTCAGACCGGTTTACACCGGTTCAATACGGTTCAAACCAGTTCAAACCGGTTCAAGCAGGTTCAATCCGGTTCAGACCGGTTCAATCCGGTTCACACCGGTTCAACCCAGTTCAATCCAGTTCAAGCAATTTCAATCTAGTTCAGACCAGTTCATAATGTTTCCGACCTTTTCAATACGGTACCATCCGGTTCAGATCGGTTCAATCCGGATCAGACCGGTTCAGACCGGTTCAGACCGGCTCAGACGGGTTTAGACCGGTTCAATCCGATTCAAACCGGTTGAATCCGATTCAAGCCTGTTCAATCCGGTTCAGACCGGTTCAGACCAGTTCAGACCGCTTCAGTCCGGCTCTCACTGGTTTAGACCGGTTCAATAGGGTTCAGACTGGTTTAAACCGGTTCAATCCGCTTCAAGCTGGTTCAATCGGTTCAGACTGCTTCAGAACAGTTCAAACCGGTTCAGACCAGGTCAAACTTGATCAATCTGGTTCACACCGGTTCAAACCGGTTCAATACGGTTCAAGCAGGTTCAATCCAGTTTACACCAGTTCACAATGGTTCCAACCGGTTCAATACGGTCTAATCCGTTTCAGACCGGTTCAATCCGGTTCACACCAGTTCAAACCGGTTCAATCCAGTTCAAGCAGGTCCAATCCGGTTCAGACCAGTTCATAATGTTTCCGACCTGTTCAATACGGTCCAATCCGTTTGAGACCGGTTCAATCTGGTTCAGACCGGTTCAGACCCATTCAGACCGGCTCAGACGGGTTTAGACCGAATCAATGCGTTTCAGACAGGTTCAATCCGGTTCAGACCGGTTTAATCCGGTTCAGACCAGTTCAATCTGGCTCAGACTGGTTTAGACCGGTTCAATCGGTTCAGACCGGTTCAGTCCGGTTCAGACCGGTTCAGACCGGTTCAATCCGGCTCAGACCGGTTTAGACCGGTTCAATCCAGTTCACACCGGTTCAATTCGGTTCAGTCCGGTTTAGACCAGTTCAATATTGTTCAGACAAGTTCAGACCGGTTCAGTCCGGTTTAGACTGTTTCAATCCGGTTCAGACCGGTTCAATCCGGTTCAGACCGGTTCAGTCCGGTTTAGACCGGTTCAATCCAGTTCAGACCGATTAAATCCGGTTCAGACCGGTTCAATCCGGTTTAGAACGGTTCAGACCGGTTCAGACCGGCTCAGACTGGTTTAGACCGGTTCAATCGTGTTCAGACAGGTTCAATCCGGTTCAGACCGGTTCAGACCGGTTCCATCCGGCTCAGACTGGTTTAGACTAGTTCAATCCTGTTCAGACAGGTTCAGACCGGTTCAGTCCGGTTTAGACCGGTTCAATCCGGTTCAGACCTGTTCAATCCGGTTCAGAACGGTTTAGACCGGTTCAATACGGTTCAGACCGGTTTAGACCAGTTCAATCCGGTTCAGATAAGTTCAGACCGGTTCAGTCTGGTTTAGACCGGTTCAATCTGTTTCAGACTAGTTCAATCCGGTTCAGACTGGTTCAGACCGGTTCAGACCAGCTCAGACTGATTTAGACCGGTTCAATCCGGTTCAGACCGGTTCAATCCGTTTCAGACCGGTTCGGAACGGTTCAGACCGTCTCAGACCGGCTCACACTGGTTTACACCGGTTCAATCCGGTTCAGACCGGTTCAAACCAGTTCAATTCGGTTCAAGCTGGTTCAATCCGGTTCAGACCACTCCAGACCAGTTCAAACCGGTTCAGACCAGGTCAAACCGATTCAATCCGGTTCACACCGGTTCAAACCGGTTCAATCTGGTTCAAGCAGGTTCAATCCGGTTTACACCAGTTCAGAATGGTTCCGACCGGTTCAATACGGTCAAATCTGGTTCAGACCGGTTCAATCCGGTTCACACCGGTTCAAACCGGTTCAATCCAGTTCACGCATGTCCAATCCGGTTCAGACCAGTTCATAATGTTTCCGACCTGTTCAATACGGTCCAATCCGGTTCAGACCGGTTCAATCCGTTTCAGACCAGTTCGGAACGGTTCAGACCGGTTCTATCCGGCTCAGACTGGTTTAGACCAGTTCAATCCGGTTCAGACCGGTTAAATCCAATTCAGACCGGTTCAATCCGGTTCAGACCGGTCCAAACCGGTTCATACCGGTTTAAACCGGTTCACCGGTTCAAACCGTTTTAGACCAGTTCAAACCTGTTCAGACCGATTCAATCCGGTTCAGACCTGTTCAATCCGGTCCAATCCGGTTCAAGCCGGTTCAATCTGGTTCAGACCGCTTCAGACCAGTTCAAACCGGTTAAGACCGGTTCAATCCGGTTCAAACCGGTTCAGACCGGTTCACACCGGTTCCGACCGGCTAAGACTGTTTTGGACCGGTTCAAAACGCTTCAGACCGGCTCAGAGTGGTTTAGACCTGTTCAATTCAGTTCAGACAGATTCAAACCGGTTCAGACTGCATCAGACCGGTTTAGGCCGGTTCAATACGGTTCAGACCGGTTCAGTCCGGTTTAGACTGGTTCAATCCGGTTCAGTCCGGTTCAATCCGGTTCAGACCGATTCAGACCGGTTCAATCCGGCTCAGACTGGTTTAGACCAGTTCAATCCGGTTCAGACCGGTTCAGTCCGGTTTAGACCAGTTCAATCCGGTTCAGACCGGTTCAATCCGGTTCAGACCGATTTAGACCGGTTCAATCCGGTTCAGACAAGTTCAGACCAGTTCAGTCCGGTTCAGATCGTTTCAGAACGGTTCAGTCCGGTTTAGACCGGTTCAATCCGGTTCAGACCGGTTCAATCTGGTTCAGACCTGTTCAATCCTGCTCAGACTGGTTTAGACCAGTTCAATCCGGTTCAGACTGGTTCAGACCGATTCAGACCGGTTCAGTCCGGTTTAGACCGGTTCAAACCGGTTGAATATGATTCAAGCCTGTTCAATCAGGTTCAGACCGGTTCAGACCAGTTCAGACCGGTTCAGACCGGCTCAGACTGGTTTAGACCGGTTCAATCTGGTTCAGACCGGTTCAATCCGTTTCAGACCGGTTCAAACTGCTTCAGACCGGCTAAGAATGCTTTGCACTGGTTCAATCCGGTTCGGAACGGTTCAGACCGTCTCAGACAGGTTCAGTCCGGTTTAGACCGGTTCAGTCTGGTTCAGACCCTTTCAAACTGGTCCAATCCGGTTCAAACCGTTTCAGAGCAGTTCAAACCTGTTCAGACCGGTTCAATCTGGTTCAGACCGGTTCAGACCGGTTCCATCCGGCTCAGACTGGTTTAGTTAGTTCAATCCGGTTCAGACTGGTTCAGACCGGTTCAGTTGGGTTTAGACTGGTTCAATCCGGTTCAGACTTGTTCAATCGGGTTCAGAACGGTTTAGACCGGTTCAATCCGGTTCAGACCGGTTCAATCCGGTTCAGGCCGGTTTAGACCAGTTCAATCCGGTTCAGACCGGTTCAATCCGGTTCAATCCAGTTCAAGCTGGTTCAATCCGGTTCAGACCGCTTCAAAACGGTTCAGACCGGTTCAATTCGGTTCGGAGCAGTAAAGACCGGTCCAGACCGGTTTAGACCAGTTCAATCTAGTTCAGACCAGTTCAATCCGGTTCAAGGCGGTTCAATCTGGTTTAGACCGCTTCAGACCAGGTCAAACCGGTTCAATCCGGTTCAGACCGGTTCAAACAATTCAATCCGGTTCAAGCAGGTTCATTCCGGTTTACACAAGTTCAGAATGGTTCCCACCTGTTCAATACGGTCCAATGCGGTTCAGACCGGTTCAATCCGGTTCAGAACGTTTCAGAGCGGTTCAGACCGGCTCAGACTGGTTTAGACCAATTCAATTTGGTTCCGACTGGTTCAATCCAGGTCAGACCGGTTCAAACCGGTTTAGACCGGTTCAATCTGGTTCAGACCAGTTCAATCCAGTTCAGACCAGCACAAACCGGCACAGACCGGTTCAAACTGCTTCAGACCGGCTAAGACTGGTTTACACCGGTTCAATCCGGTACAGATCGGTTCAAATCGGTTCAAACTGGTTCAGACATGTTCAATCCGGTTCAATCCGGTTCAAGCCGGTTCAATCTGGTTCAGACCGGTTCAGACCAGTTCAGACCGGTTCAGACCGGCTCAGACTGGTTTAGACCGGTTCAATCTGGTTCAGACCGGTTCAATCCGTTTCAGACCGGTTCAAACTGCTTCAGACCGGCTAAGAATGCTTTGCACTGGTTCAATCCGGTTCGGAACGGTTCAGACCGGCTCAGACAGGTTCAGTCCGGTTTTGACCGGTTCAATCTGGTTCAGACCCTTTCAAACTGGTTCAATCCGGTTCAAACCGTTTCAGAGCAGTTCAAACCTGTTCAGACCGATTCAATCTGGTTCAGACCGGTTCAATCCGGTCCATTCCGGTTCAAGCCGGTTCAATCTGGTTCAGAGCGCTTCAGACCGGTTCAAACTGGTTCCGACCGGCTAAGACTGTTTTGGACCGTTTCAAAACGCTTCAGACCGGCTCAGCGTGGTTTAGACCGGTTCAATCCAGTTCAGACCGATTCAAACCGGTTCAGACTGCTTCAGACCGGTTTAGTCCGGTTCAATACAGTTCAGACCGGTTCAGTCCGGTTTAGACCGGTTCAGTCCAGTTCAGACCAGTTCAATCCGGTTCAGACCGGTTTAGACCAGTTCAATCCGGTTCAGACCGGTTCAATCTGGTTCAGACCGGTTCAGACCGGTTCCATCCGGCTCAGACTGGTTTAGTTAGTTCAATCCGGTTCAGACTGGTTCAGACCGGTTCAGTTGGGTTTAGACCGGTTCAATCCAGTTCAGACCTGTTCAATCCGGTTCAGAACGGTTTAGACCGGTTCAATCCGGTTCAGACCGGTTCAATCCGGTTCAGGCCGGTGTAGACCAGTTCAATCCGGTTCAGACCGGTTCAATCCGGATCAATCCAGTTCAAGCTGGTTCAATCCGGTTCAGACCTGTTCAAACCGGTTCAGACCGACTAAGACTTGTTTAGACTGGTTGAATTCATTTCGGACCATCCAGACTAGTTCAGAGCGGTTTAGACCTGTTCAATCCATTTCAGATCGGTTAAATCCGGTTCAGACTGGTTAAACCGGTTCAGACCTGTTCAAACCGGTTCAGACAGGTTCAAAACGCTTCAGATCGGGTCAGACTGGTTTAGACCGGTTCAATCCAGTTCAGACCGGTTCAAACCGGTTCAGACAAGTTCAGACCGGTTTAGACCGGTTCAATCCGGTTCAGACCGGTTCAATTCGGTTCGGACCGGTAAAGACCGGTCCAGACAGGTTTAGACCAGTTTGATCTAGTTCAGACCGGTTCAATCCGGTTCAAGCCGGTTCAATCTGGTTCAGACCCCTTCAGACCAGTTCAAACAGGTTAAGACCGGTTCAATCCGGTTCAAACCGGTTGAATCTGATTCAAGCCTGTTCAATCAGGTTCAGACCGGTTCAGACCAGTTCAAACCAGTTCAGACCAGGTCAAACCGGTTCAATCCGGTTCACACCGGTTCAAACCGGTTCAATCCAGTTCAAGCAGGTACAATCCGGTTCAGACCAGTTCATAATGTTTCTGACCCGTTCAATACCGTCCAATCCGGTTCAGACCGGTTCAATTCGGTTCAGACCGGTTCAGACCGGTTCAGACCGGCACAGACTGGTTTAGACCAATTCAATACGGTTCAGACCGGTTAAATCCGATTCAGACCGGTTCAATCCGGTTCAATCCGGTTCAATCTGATTCAGACCCCTTCAGACCAGTTCAAACAGGTTAAGACCATTTCAATCCGTTTCAAACTGGTTTAATCTGGTTCAAGCTGGTTCAATCCGGTTCAAGCTGGTTCAATCTGGTTCAGACCGCTTCAGACCAGGTCAAACCGGTTCAGACCAGGTTAAACCGGTTCAATCCAGTTCACACCGGTTCAAACCGGTTCAATCCATTTCAAGCAGGTTCAATCCGGTTCAGAGCAATTCATAATGTTTCCGACCTGTTCAATACCGTCCAATCCCGTTCAGACCGGTTCAATCCGGTTCAGACCAGGTCAAACCGGTTCAATCCAGTTCAGACTGGTACAGACTGGTTCAAATCGGTTCAAACTGGTTTAGACCGGTTCAATCTTGTTCAGACTGGTTCAAACCAGTTCAGACCTGTTCAAATCGGTTCAGACCGGCTAAGACTGGTTTAGACCGGTTGAATTCGTTTCCAACCAGTCCAGACTAGTTCAGACCGTTTTAGACCTGTTCAATCCAGTTCAGATCGGTTCAATCTGGTTCAGACTGGTTAAACCGGTTCAGACTGGTTCAAATCGGTTCAGACCGAGTCAAAATGCTTCAGACCGGCTCAGACAGGTTTAGACCAGTTCAGTCCAGTTCAGTCCGGTTCAGACTGGTTCAAACCGGTTCAGACCGGTTCAATTCGGTTCGGACCGGTAAAGACCGGTCCAGACCGGTTTAGACCAGTTCAATCTAGTTCAGTCCGGTTCAATCCGGTTCAAGCCGGTTCAATCTGGTTCAGATCCCTTCAGACCAGTTCAAACCGGTTAAGACCGGTTCAATAAGGTTCAAACCGGTTGAATCCGATTCAAGCCTGTTCAATTCGTTTCAGACCGGTTCAAACTGCTTCAGACCGGCTAAGACTGCTTTGCACCGGATCAATCCGGTTCGGAGCAGTTCAGACCGGCTCATACAGGTTCACTCCGGTTTAGACCGGTTCAATCCGGTTCAGCCCCTTTCAAACTGGTTCAATCCGTTTCAAACCGTTTCAGACCAGTTCAAACCTGTTCAGACCGATTCAATGCGGTTCAGACTGGTTCAATCCGGTCCAATCTGGTTCAAGCCGGTTCAATCTGGTTCAGACTGCTTCAGACCAGTTCAAACCGGTTCAAACCGGTTCAGACTGGTTCAAACCTGTTCCGACTGGCCAAGACTGTTTTGGACCGGTTCAAAACGCTTCAGACCGGCTCACACTGGTTTAGACCGGTTCAATCCAGTTCAGACCGATTCAAACCGGTTCAGACTGCTTCAGACCGGTTTAGACCGGTTCAATACGGTTCAGACCGGTTCAATTCGGTTCGGACTGGTAAAGATCGGTCCAGACCGGTTCAATCCGGTTCAAGCCGGTTCAATCTGGTTCAAACCGGTTCAGACCAGTTCAGACAGCTTCAGATCGGTTCACACTGGTTTAGACCGGTTCAATCCGGTTCAGACCGTTTCAATCCGGTTCAATCCAGTTCAAGCTGGTTCAATCCGGTTCAGACCGCTTCAGACCAGTTCAAACCGGTTAAGACCGGGTCAATCAGGTTCAAGCCGGTTCAATCTGTTTCAGACACCTTCAGACCAGTTCAAACCGGATAAGGCCGGTTCAATCCGGTTCAAACCGGTTGAATCCGATTCAAGCCTGTTCAATCCGGTTCAGACCGGTTCAAACCAGTTCAGACCGCTTCAGACCGGCTCACACTGGTTTAGACCGGTTCAGACCGGCTTAGTCTGGTTTAGACCGGTTCAATCCAGTTCAGAATGGTTAAATACGGTTCAGACCGGTTCAATCCGGTTAAGACCGGTTCAGACCGGTTCAGACCGGCTCACGCCGGTTTAGACAGGTTCAATCCGGTTCAGACCGGTTAAGTCCAGTTCAGACCGGTTCAAACTGCTTCAGACCAGCTAAGACTGGTTCAGACCGGGTCAATCCGGTTCAGACCAGTTCAGACTGGTTCAAACCGGTTCAGTGCGGTTTAGACAGGTTCAATACGTTTCAGACCGGTTCAATCCGGTTCAGACCGGTTCAGACCTGTTCAATCCGGCTCAGACTGGTTTAGACGAGTTCAATCCGGTTCAGACTGGTTCAGACCGGTTCAGTCTGGTTTAGAGCGGTTCAATCCGGTTCAGACCTGTTCAATCCGGTTCAGAACGGTTTAGACCTGTTCAATCCGGGTCAGACCGGTTCAATCCGTTTCAGACGGTTCGGAACGGTTCAGACCGTCTCAGATAGGTTTGCACCAGTTTAGACCGGTTCAATCCGGTTCAGACCCGTACAAAGTGTTTCAATCTGGTTCAAACCGTTTCAGACCAGTTCAAACCTGTTCAGACCGATTCAATCCGTTTCAGACCGGTTCAATCCGGTTCAATCCGGTTCAAGCCGGTTCAATCTGGTTCAGACCGCTTCAGACCAGTTCAAACCGGTTCAAACCAGTTCAGACTGGTTCAATCCGGTTCAAGCAGGTTCAATCCGGTTTACACCAGTTCAGAATGGTTCCGACTGGTTCAATACAATCTAATCCGGTTCAGATCAGTTCAATATGGTTCACAGCGGTTCAAACCGGTTCAATCCCGTCCAGACCGGTTCAGACCGGTTAAGTTCGGTTTAGACCGGTTCTCTCCTTTTCAGACCGGTTCAATCCAGTTCAGACCGGTTCAAATTGCTTCAGACCGGCTAAGACTGGTTCAGACCGGTTCAATCCGGTTCAGACAAGTTCAGACTGGTTCAGACCGGTTCAGACCAGTTCAATCCGGATCAGACCGGTTCAATCCGGCTCAGACTGGTTTAGAACGGTTCAATCCGGTTCAGACCGGTTCAATCCTGTTCAGACCGGTTCAATGCGGCTCAGACCGGTTCAATCCGGATAAGACCGGTTCAGACCGCTTAAGACCGGCTCAGACTGGTTTAGACCGGTTCAATCCGGTTTAGACCGGTTCAATCCAGTTCAGACCGGTTCAAACTGCTTCAGACTGGCTAGGACTGGTTCAGCCCGGTTCAATCCAGTTCAGACCAGTTCAGACTGGTTCAGACCGGTTCAGACCGGTTCAGTCCGGTTTAGACAGGTTCACTACGTTTCAGACCGGTTCAATCCGGTTTAGACCGGTTCAGACCGGTTCAATCCGGCTCAGACTGGTTTAGACCGGTTCAGTCCGGTTTAGAGCAGTTCAATCCGTTTCAGACTGGTTCAATCCGGTTCAGACCGGTTCAGACTGGTTCAGTCCGAATTAGACAGGTTCAATCTGGTTCAGACCAGTTCAATCCGGTTCAGACTGGTTCAGACCGGTTCAATCCTGTTCAGACCGGTTCAGTGCAGCTCAGACTGGTTCAATCCGGTTCAGACCAGTTAAATCCGGGTCAGACCATTTCAATCCGGTTAAGACCGGTTCAGACCGGTTCAGACCGGCTCAGACTGGTTTAGACCGGTTCAATCAGGTTTAGAACGGTTCAATCCAGCTCAGACTGGTTTAGACTGGTTCAGTCCGGTTTAGACCAGTTCAATCCGTTTCAGACTGGTTCAATCCGGTTCAGACCTGTTCAGACTGGTTCAGTCCGGGTTAGACAGGTTCAATCTGGTTCAGACCGGTTCAATCCGGTTTAGGCCGGTTCAGACCGGTTCAATCCGGCTCAGACTGGTTTAGACCTGTTCTGTCTGGTTTAGACCCGTTCAATCCGGTTCAGAACCGTTCAGACTGGTTCAGACCCGTTCAGACCGTTTCAGTCTGGATCAGACCGGTTCAATCCGGCTCAGACTGGTTTAGACCGGTTCAATCCCGTCCAGCCCGGTTCAGACCGGTTAAGACCGGTTCAGATCGATTCAGAATGGTTCAGTCCGATTTAGACCGGTTCAATCCGGTTCAGACTGGTTCAAACCGGCTCAGACTGGTTCAGACCGGTTCAATCCGGTTCAGACCAGTTCAGACTGGTTCAGACCGGTTCAGACCGTTTCACTCCGGTTTAGACCGGTTTAATCCGGTTCAGACCGGTTCAATCCGGCTCAGACTGGTTTAGACCGTTTCAATCCGGTTCAGACCGGTTCAATCCTGTTCAGACTGGTTCAATGCGGCTCAGACTGGTTCAATCCGGTTCAGACCAGTTAAATCCGGTTCAGACCAGTTCAATCCGGTTAAGACAGGTTCAGACCGGTTCAGACCGGCTCAGACTGGTTTAGACCGGTTCAATCAGGTTTAGACCGGTTCAATCCAGCTCAGACTGGTTTAGACCGGTTCAATCAGGTTGAGACCGGTTCAATCCAGCTCAGACTGGTTTAGACCGGTTCAGTCTGGTTTAGACCAGTTCAATCCGTTTCAGACCGGTTCAATCCGGTTCAGACCGGTTCAGACTGGTTCAGTCCGGGTTAGACAGGTTCAATCTCGTTCAGACCGGTTCAATCCGGTTTAGACCGGTCCAGACCGGTTCAATCCGGCTCAGACTGGTTTAGACCAGTTCTGTGTGGTTTAGACCCGTTCAATCCGGTTCAGACCCGTTCAGACTGGTTCAGACCCGTTCAGACCGTTTCAGTCCGGATCAGACCGGATCAATCCGGCTCAGACTGGTTTAGACCGGTTCAATCCCGTCCAGACCGGTTCAGACCGGTTAAGACCGGTTCAATTCGGTTTAGACCGGTTCACTCCAGTTCAGACCGGTTAAATCTGGTTCAGACCGGTTCAATCCGGTTTAGACCGGTTCAGACCGCTTCAGACCGGCCCAGACTGGTTTACACCGTTTCAATCCAGTTCAGTCCGGTTCAATCCAGTTCAGACTGGTTCAAATTGCTTCAGACCGGCTAAGACTGGTTCAGACCGGTTCAATCCGTTTCAGACCAGTTCAGACCGGTTCAATCCGGTTCAGACCGGTTCAATCCGGTTCAGACCGGTTCAATCCGGATCAGACCGGTTCAATCTGGCTCAGACTGGTTTAGACCGGTCCAATCCGGTTCAGACCGGTTCAATCCTGTTCAGACCTGTTCAATCCTGTACAGACCGGTTCAATCCGGTTCAGACCGGTTCACACCGCTTCAGACCAGTTTAGACCGGTTCAATCCAGTTCAGACCGGTTCAAACTGCTTCAGATCAGCTAAGACTGGTTCAGACCGGTACAATCCGGTTCAGACTAGTTCAGAATGGTTCAGACAGGTTCAGACCGGTTCAGTCCGGTTTAGACAGGTTTAATCCGGTTCAGACCGGTTCAATCCGGTTCAGACTGGTTCCATTCGGTTCGGACCGGTAAAGACCTGTCCAGACCGGTTTAGAACGGTCCAATCCAGTTTAGACTGGTTCAATCCGGTTCACACCAGTTCAAACCGGTTCAATCCAGTTCAAGCAGGTCCAATCCATTTCAGACCAGTTCATAATGTTTCTGACCTGTTGAATACTGTCCAATCCGGTTCAGACCGGTTCAATCCGGTTCAGACCGGTTCAGACCGGTTCAGACCGGCTCAGACTGGTTTAGACCAATTCAATACGGTTCACACCGGTTCAATCCAGTTTAGACTGGTGCAATACAGTCTAATCCGGTTTAGACTGGTTCAATCCGGTTCACACCGGTTCAAACCGGTTCAATCCAGTTCAAGCAGGTCCAATCCGTTTCAGACCAGTTCATAATGTTTCTGACCTGTTCAATACCGTCCAATCCGGTTTAGACAGGTTCAATTCGGTTCAGACCGGTTAGACCGGTTCAGACCGGCTCAGACTGGTTTAGACCAATTCAATACGGTTCAGACCGGTTCAATCCGGCTCAGACTGTTTTTGACCGGTTCTGTCCGGTTTACACCGGTTCAATCCGGTTCAGACCCGTTCAAACTGGTTCAATCCAGTTCAAACCATTTCAGACCTGTTCAAACCTGTTCATACCGATTTAATCCGGTTCAGACTGGTTCAATCCGGTTCAATCCGGTACAAGCCGGTTCAATCTAGTTCAGACCGCTTCAGACCAGTTCAAACCGGTTCAAACCGGGTCAGACCGGTTCAAACCGGTTCAGACCGGCTAAGAATGGTTTGGACCAGTTCAATCCAGTTCAGACCGGTTCAAACGGGTTCAGACTGGTTCATAATGTTTCCGAACTGTACAATACGGTCCAATCCGGTTCAGACCAGTTCAATCAGGTTCAGACAAGTTCAGACCGGTTCAGTCCGGTTTAGACCAGTTCAATCCGGTTCAGACCGGTTCAGACCAGTTCAGTCCGGTTTAGACCAGTTCAGACCGGCTCAGACTGGTTTAGACTGGTTCAATCCGGTTCAGACCGGTTCAATCCGTTTCAGACCGGTTCAAACTGCTTCAGACCGCCTAAGACTGGTTTGCACCGGTTCAATCCGGTTCGGAACGTTTCAGCCCGGCTCAGACAGGTTCAGTCCGGTTTAGACCAGTTCAATCCGGTTCACACCCGTTGAAACTGGTTCAATCCGGTTCAAACCGTTTCAGATCAGTTCAAACCTGTTCAGACCGATTCAATCCGGTGCAGACCGGTTCAATCTGGTTCAATCCGGTTCAATCTGGTTCAGAACGCTTCAGACCAGTTCAAACCGGTTCAAACCGGTTCAGACCGGTTCAAACCAGTTCAGACCGGCTAAGACTGGTTTGGACCGGTTCAAACCGGTTCAGACAGGCTCAGACTGGTTTAGAGCGGTTCAATCCAGTTCAGACCGGTTCAAACTGGTTCATACTGATTCAAACCGGTTTAGACCGCTTTGGACTGGTTCAATCCGGTTCAGACCAGTTCAGACCGGTTCAGACCGGTTCAGACTGGTTCAGACCGGCTCAGACTGGTTTAGATCGATTCAGTCCTTTTCCGACCAGTTCAATCCAGTTTAGACCGGTTCAAACTGGTTTAGACCGGTTCAGTATGTTTCAGACCAGTTCAATCCAGTTCAGACCAGTACAAACCGGCAGAGACCGGTTCAAACCGCTTCAGACCGGCTAAGACTGGTTTAGACCGGTTCAATCTGGTACAGACCGGTTCACATCGGTTCAACCTGGTTCAGACCTGTTCAATCCGGTTCAATCCGATTCAAGCCGGTTCAATCTGGTTCAGACCGCTTCAGACCAGTTCAAACCAGTTCAAACCAGTTCAGACCGGTTCAAACCGGTTCAGACCGGCTAAGACTGGTTTGGACCAGTTCAGACCTGTTCAAACCGGTTCAGACTGGTTTAGACTGGTTTAATACGGTTTAGACCTGTTCAAACCGGTTTATACCGGTTCAGACTGTTTAATCCGGTTCAGACCGGTTCAAACAGGTTCAGTCCGGTTCAGACCGGTTTATTACGCTTTAGACCGGTTCAGACCGGTTTAATCCAGTTCAGACCCATTCAAATCGTTTTAATCTGTTCAGACTGGTTTTTCCAGTTCAGACCGGTTCAAACCGGTTCAGACCGGTTCAGACCAGTCTAATCCGGTTTAGACCGGTTGAAACCGGTTCAGACCGGTTTTTCCAGTTCAGACCGGTTCAAATCGGTTCAGACCGGTTTAATCCGGTTTAGACCGGTTCAAACCGGTTTAGATCGGTTCAAACCGGTTTAATCTGATTTAGACCGGTTCAGACCGGTTTAATCCGGTTCAGACCGGTTCAAACAGATTTAGACCGGTTCAGACCGGTTTAATCCGTTTCAGAATGTTTCAAACCGGTTCAGACTAGTTCAGACCGGATTAATACGGTTTAGACTGGTTCAGACCGATTTAATCTGGTTTAGACTGGTTCAAACGGGTTTAGACCGGTTCAATCTGTTTCAGACCGGTTTAATCCGTTCAAACCGGTTTAGAACGGTTTAGACCTGTTCAGACCAGTTTAATCTGGTTGAGACCAGTTCAGTCCGGTTCAAACCGGTTCAAACCAGTTCAGACCGGTTTAATCCGGTTCAGACCGGTTCAAACCGGTTCAGAGGTTTCAGACCGGTTTAATACGTTTTATACCGGTTCAAACCGGTTTAGACCGTTTCAGACCGGTTTAATCCGGTTCAGACCGGTTCAATCCGGTTCAAACCGGTTTAATCCAGTTCAGACCGGTTCAAAGAGTTTCAGACCGGTTCAGACCAGTTTAATACGTTTTAGACCGGTTCAGACCTGTTTCATCCGGTTTAGACTGGTTCAAACCGGTTTAGACAGGTTCAGACAGGTTTAATCCGGTTCAGACCAGTTCCATCCGGTTCAAACCGGTTCAAACCGGTTCAGACCATTTTAATCTGGTTTAGACCGGTTCAAATCGGTTTAATCCATTTTAGACCGGTTCAAACCGGTTTAGACCGGTTCAGACCGGATTAATCCGGTTCAGACCGGTTTAATCCGGTTCAGACAGGTTTAAACCGTTTCAGACTGGTTCAGACCGGTTTAATTCGCTTCAGACTGGTTCAAACCGTTTCAGACCGGTTCAGACCAGTCTAATCTGGTTTAGACCGATTCAAACCGGTTTAGACCAGTTCAGACCGGTTTAATCCGGTTCAGACTGGTTCAATCCGGTTCAAACCGGTTCACACCGGTTCAGACTGGTTCAGACCGTTTTAATATGGTTTAGACCGGTTCAAACCGGTTTAGACCTGTTCAGTCCAGTTTAATCCAGTTGAGTTCAACAACCACCCATGACTCCAGCTCTGAGTGGATCCAAAGCCACTGGTCTCTGCAGGCACCCAAATTTACACACATACACAGACACGTGAGCGCACACTTTAAAAAAAACCTTTAAGAGAAAAGGTATAACTGGTCCCGTGTGGTGATACATGCCTATAAAGCACTCCTGAGGTTGAGGCAGGAGGATGGAGAGTTTGAGACTTCTCTGGGGTACAAAACTAATTGGTAAGTTACAGCTATCTGGCAAGCATATCTAAGTCAGGGCAGCATGCTTGTTCGCATGGCAGGGGAACTTGCACAGAAGCTGGGAAGAGGTGCCGCTGGAAAGCAAAAGGCCAGAGATCCCTGGCTGTATCTCACAGCTGGGGAACACCAGTCTCCTGAGGCACGAGAGGAGAATACAGGGAAAGTGCAAATTCACCTGCCTGGAGTACGCCACAGCTGAAAGGGAGCCAGCCATAGTATGGTCTCTGTCCCTTCAGGCCCTCAGGGAAAATGAAGTAATGGGCACAGCTGGGTAGACAGACAAATTCTAGTGTTCTCTGGGCAAGTGCTACAGTGTGATGGAGGTAGGCTTCTATATTCAAGATTCTTGGCACTTTGGAGAAGCGGTGTGCCAGGTGCTATCACGGAAGGCCCCTGGAAAACTCACTGAAGTCTCACAGTGCGTGTTCAAGGCACACAGACTACCTAATTCCAATTACAGGAGAGGAGCTAAGAACCCAGGGGGTCAAGGACTGTGCTTAGGCTGCAGGATCGGCTACCAGCCTCCCAAATCTATGTTCTTCCTGTTAAAGGGCTGTTCGTTTTCTCTGACTATTATCAGCTTAGTGGATTTTTCTGAATATAAAAAATACATACTCTAGCTGGGTGGTGGTGATGCATGCCTTTAATCTTAGCACTTGGGAGGGAGAGGCAGGCAGATCTCTGAGTTCCATGATAGCCAGGACTGTTAAACAGAAAAAGAAACCCTGTCTCAAAAAACCAAAACCAACCAAATAACAAACAAACTTAACAACAACAACAACAAAACCCCCAAACTAAAAACAAAACCATACCCAGAAAGGGAAGGAGCCCTCTGAGAACTGCTTGCTCTGTCCAGGCTCATCACGGGGTGACCTCACCGATCAAGACATTTCCTCCTTTCCTGATCAAGCCCTGGAAACACCCAGTGACTGGCACTACCAAGGGGCAGTTCTGCAGGCAGAGCTTACCAAGAACAGCTGTGAGCATGCACTCTGCCTTCTGGACATAGCTGTGCCTCCTGGACTTGAACCTCAACCAAGAGGACTTGCTATCTACAGCAGACGAAATCCAGCCTGCTCCCACTGCTCAAGGCCACTCTACCCAAGATGATTACAAGAGAGAAAGGCTGCGGCCTTGGATAAGTGTGGTACACATGGCTCCTGCACTCCTGGCAGCCACAGCTTGGTGAGAGGGAACGTGCTGAGTCAGGGTTGTCTGGTGGGAGGGCCATCGACTGCGGCCGCTGCTTCCAGCAGCATCAACCAGCGCAGGTTTGCACTGGTGGAGTCCGTGACTGATGACCTGCAGGTGGGAAGACACTGCCACAGTCCTCTTTCGTGCTTTCCCAGCTTTGGGAAGCTAGGATATGAAGATTAAAGACAGACTCAGAAAAGGAACGAGGTTCTGCATCGCTTTTACAAGGTGTCAAAATCCGGCAGAAGTTTGGGGACTCTGAGTGACTTGCCTCAGATCACAGAACTAGCTAGGACAGGGCATGCAGGAGAAAACCTGTTTCCCAGCGTTTGGCTTCTATAGTTTGTTTCCTGCCCATAGCATTAGGTCGACACCTGCCAGGAAGGACAATTGAAAGGAAATCAGTAAGATACTCTCAGGAGAAAAGAGGGACCATATGAGGGAGGGTCTTGGGGACACACAGCCTTCCTCTTGCCACTCTGGGTAAGGGGTCCCATATCTTCAATATGGATGTCTCTCCTCCCCATTGTGAGGTATTTCTGGTGATTACACTCTTTATAATTGCTAAGACCAGGAGACAAACATCCTTCCTTTCTGGACTATTCCAGCGTCCTCATGGCTGGGGTTTACCCGGTTAGCAGGTTGTATTTCTCCCTCTAGAAAACACTGAATCAACACTGTAAAATTTCCAGTGAGATCAGACAGAAATGAGCAGAATCAGGAAGCAGCACATTTAGGGAAAGACAGAGTTTGGTGGGGGGTGGGGGGGCAGCCTAGAGGTGGCTAACAATGGCACTCAGAAGGCCGGATTCAAAGTTCACGGAAGGAATTCGTGCAGATGTAGCCCTGGGGGTAGTGCACTTGCCTAACATGCAGAGCCCTGGGTCCAATCCCCAGAACGGCAGACAAAAAATCTAATCTATGGGAGGAAATCAATGGGAGTATTAATGTCACCGTGTATGAACGTATGCTGGCGGGGGCCATGCTTATGCTCACAGAGAATAAAGGAGCACATAGTGTAGAAACGTATGCCGGCAGGGCCCATGTGTATGCTCACATAGAATAAAGGAGCATGTGTGCACAATCCAAAAATAAAATTATATGCAGGGAGGAGAGACTTGGAAACTAGATATTAGAGGGATTTTACCCCCTCCCCCCTTTTAATACTTCCCAGGGAAACGGGGTATTTGAGGTCTGCTACTTTAACACCAGAAAGAAAATTCTCGGAAATTCTGCCTGAGGTGAACTGTCAATGCCCTGGGGAAGGGGGTGGAGGGGGTGGGTGATTAATATCAAACTCACTGCGTGTGGATATTCCTAAGTGAGTAAGCAGTTAGCAGCACAACCAGACCGGGGTCCCAGACAATAACCAAGCACTGCCCACCGTCCACGCCTTTCCCATCCAATCAGTGGCAACTACAAGTCATTAAAAGGTTATCTTGTCAGATTTCTAAGATCTAAGGGGAAAAGATGTGCCATCCTCTGAGAGGAAATTTAAAAAAAAATCAATTAATTCACTAGGCTTTGTTCTTAAAACTCTATTCTAAAAAAAAAAAAAAACAACAACAACAACAACAAAAAACCCACAACTCAGTTCTGCTACTAAATGGGTATGGGGCTCACAAAGAAAACGTCAAAAGCACTTATCGACTCACCGCCCTGGAACTGCAGGGGCATCGACAGGACAGGTGCACAGGTCCTATTTCCTCAGTCTTGCTTATTCCTCTCCCTCCATCCCTCCCCACACTCTGCGTGCCTCTGTCTGTCTGTCTGTCTGTCTGTGAATGGAAACCAGTGTCTCATGCACGGCAGGCAAGCACTCTACCACTGAGCTACACTCCCAGCCCTGTTTCTCAGTTCTTTTCCCCGGGAAACCTGCCTGGATAACTTGTGGAAATACAGAAGCCATGGTGGAAAAAAAAATGAGCAATAAAGTCGTCTACTAGAGAGGGAAAAGGCCTTCTTATTCATGGCACAAGCAACAACAACAAAAACTCCTTCCAAAGTACAGGCTGAGTACCCCTTATCTGAAATGACTTGAAATGCTTGGGATGAGAAGTTTTGTTTTGCTTTTTTTCCCCGATTTTTAAAGAAACATTTACACAGACCTGATGAGGTCTCTTAGGGATGGCATTTAAGTCTAAATATGAAATTCGTTTATGCTTCATCTCTGCCTTCTACAACAGCCTCAACATAATTTAACATGGCCTCAGGATAATTTTTGTACAGATAGAAAGCGTCACACGAGGTCAGGAGCAGGACAGACTTTTCCACATGTGTTATCACGCATGTGCTCAAATGCTTTGGAATCTTGAGCGTATTTTGGATGCTTGAGTTTTAGATTCGGAATGCCTCTGGTTTGCCTGTGATACAGTTGGAGCCGGGTGCTGGATGACTCGCCTCCAGTGTAGCCATGTTAAGAAGTTGGGGGGCAGATCCTGAGGAGTGGAGATTGATGAAAGAAACCACCAGCCTCACCAGCTATCTCGAGAGGGTTCTCTGACAATGAGGCGACTCTCCATGTTCTGCTCTCCTGTCATGCCATGTGAGTGTTCCTTCATACAAGCTACCGCCATCGACACCATTGACATCAAGATACGCGCCAGTATCTCCTCTCATCAGGCTCTTGAGCCTTCAGGACAATGGTGTAATGCTGTCTCTTTTCTTCATAAGTTGTCCTCGCCTCAGGTATTAAATTACAGCATCGGAACATAGACAACGCAGAATACTCAGCCTGTACTTACCCAATACATTCCACCACTCGGCCATTTCCAGAGAGAACATTAAGGAATAAACGGTGTCCGTGCAATTTCCCACCCATCAGCCCTCTATATCCACCACTACATAATCAATTAACCAGAAGCAGAGTGCTTTCAATGTAAGTAGAAGCTGATCAATGGAGGCCACAGGGATGACAGCCGTATCCTTTCCCTCCCAGAGTGAATGATTTAGGGGCTCAGAGTTAGAGCTCTCATCAACTACATCCGAAGAGATCAAAAAATCACCTTCAATATGGGCATAATGCCCCAAGGGCCAGACAATGCATTCTGCAGTAAGTGTTCGGGTAGCCCAGAAGGGATCATTAAGGACCAATTTGTTTAGAAGATGCATTGTGACAAAGAAGGGACACAAATGAGGCTTTGAAACTTGGGTAGGAAGAGAAATACCATGTGCTTTCCCCACAAAGGGCTGGTGATTTCTAAGGCTATGCTTTATCCTGGAATTCACAGCCCGGAATGGAGTGAAATCCCATGTGAACTCTTAGGACGAGCACTGGAATGAGGTTTGGTTGCTGCTTTCGTATGCAAGGACAAGATTGGGGCTACTGCTGTAACTAAGCCAGACTGTCCACACAAAGAAAAGAATGACTCCCAGGTCCAGCTATATAGCCTATAGTCACATGTCTAGTCAGAAAATATATTACTCACCATGTGACTTCCTAGTCACCCCACAGAAGCCTGAAGTCTCCTACACAGGCGAGACCCACTGGTGCTCACTAATAAAGTCTCCGGAGAAGAAACATTAGTAAACGGTTCATGGGTTCCATTGTCAAGGAAAGAGTGTTTAGACTGGAGAAGCGTCCACCATGCTGCAAGGAACTTCAAGTGTCTTGTGCGCTTGCAAAATAGGCATTTTTTATTCTGATGATGTTAAACGCTGAGAGTCCCAGGCCCTAGTCCTAGCGTTACAGGACAGGTGTGTTTAAAGAAGCGATGTGCAATTTAGAGCAAAGCTAAAAAGTTAGTGTGACAATAGCATTCTAGGCAGAGAACAGCACACGGTGAGGCATACAGTCTGTACATGGGTCTTCTGGCCTCTCTCCCTCTTCACATGACGTCACAGGAATCCCATCACGAGCCTCCACATTCATGTTCTTATAGCCTCCTAGACACCTGTCAAGTCTCTTCCAAGCACTCCAATTGGATTGAATTCCCACCTATGAAAGATTCTCCTTCCTAATTCTATTTATGCATTCACATGGGGCAACTTAGAGAAGTTGGCTCTCTCCTTCCATCATGTGGGTCCAGAGGATCCAACTAAGGTTGTCAGGCTGGGATGCCAGTGCCTTTACTAGATAAGCCACGCCTTGGTCCTAGCCTTCATCCTTCCAATGCCTCACAGTGAACCTCAGAAATGGCAGGTTACATTTAAACCACAAAGTCCCAGTTGTAAACACACATGAAACTCATGATTATTGTCACACAGAGGATGTTCCTGTGCCTATGTGATTTCCCATTGAACTAGCATCTTGTATTAGCATTCTGGGGTCAAACAGCGTGGGGAGAGAGAATACTGACTGAAGCAAGCCTGACTTCAGCTTACCCTATATGTGGTTTGGAATCTGCAAGGTCTAGTGGTCATGGTTTTAATGCCCCCCCTCAACAGGCTGAGCACTGTGCTGTTGATAAAATGTCTATTTATTGGCATAAACGGAGATGCTAATGGCAAGTGCCTTGGGTTCCTGCTAGACTATTAGCAGATATAACTGCATCTTTTCTTTTTTATAGCAATGCAGTGAGGGATCGTGGTTTGAGGCACCCAAGAAGACCTTGGCAAGTGTTTGCAGCTACAGCTTCCTATTACTTTCACAACCAGCAAGAGTGAATTAAGGATCACACCCACTTCCCTCTATAATGCCATTGGTGTTGGCCCAACTCTGGGGAAATGAGAGTCAGCTGCCTTCCAGCATCGTGGGCTCCAGGGAAGGCTCACCCTGCTCAATGGAGAAGATGGCTCTACAGTCCAACAGTCAGACTGAGGGTCCAGAAATGGCACCTAAGGCCACCACCCAAGGGAAGCCCCAGGGGAAGCTTACCACATAGAGCTTGCGCCAGATGACAGCCCATTCTCGTAGAGTATTCGTGAGTTCCTGAACCAGTGGCAACTCCCCAGGAATCACAGTCTCATGCTGCCTACAAGGAACCAAAGAGATGTACACTTGACTGCACATGATAGGAGCTGCCTCTCCTGGCCAACACACGCTTGACAATCAAAGCCAGGAATGTGGCTGCTGTGGTCTGAAATAAACCGATCTGGTTCTGAAGGGGTGTATAGTTTGGAGAACTTGAACCTGGGTAAATAAGGGCAAAAAAAAAAACAAAGAACTGAGACCAGCACAGTCTATATGTGTGGCACAGGCAAAGCCTAAACTCTACTTCCCCAAGTTTATGCTCTCTGAAACTGCTGATGACTAAGCCATGTAATTGGCTGCTTCCATCGGGCAGCTGTTCTGTTTTGTAGAGAGGGGCATGGCATGTGATCTCACCCAAAGACCTGCTTGCAAGGACTGATCCATGCCCTCTTCCAGAAAGGACTGGGTTTTCTTGTCCTCTGCTGCTTCCCAACATGGGAAATGGAGACAAACCCACATCCTCTCTCACAGTAAGCTTAACTGCATTTACTCAACAAGTGATCCCTGGTGCTCCTATAGTTATCAACAGGAGAAAGGCAGCAAGGACATGCAAGCACACAGGCAAGAGTAGCAGGAGTACCATGAGAACATGCAAACATGGGAGACAGCTGAGCATGAATTCCAGGTCAAGTAAGGCAATGTATTAGGGCACACGTGGCTCACGACACATTTGTTACATGCTAACTCTGGAAAGTTGCAGGCAGTCCCCGACTTAGGAGAGTCTGGTTTTGCAACTCTAAGATGTCTGGGAAGTGTACGCGCGCAGGCGCTGGCTTTCAGCTTCCGACCCAGTGCTGAACATGTTATATGAGGGACGTGCTACTCTATACTACAGCAGGCTTTGGGTTAGGTGATCTTGCCTACCTGTCAGCTACTGTAAGTGTTATGAGTACACTGGAGGTGGCTGGGCTAGGTTGTGTTTCCTAGGTTAGGTGAAATAAATGCATATCTTGTTGTCCTTTGTTATTAGCATATATTAATTGTATAAAATGATGGACCTTCCTGTGATGCCCGCTTATGATGTTAGGTTGTTTGTTTTTAGAGACAGGATCTCTCTGTGTAGTTCTGGCTGTCCTGAAATTAGCTCTGTAGACCAGGCTGGCTTTGAACTCAGAGAGATCTACTTGCCTCTGCCTCCCGAGTGCTGGGATTAAAGGTGTATGCCACCACCGCCCAGTTCTGCTTGTGATTTTTTTTTAACCCCAGTGGGTTTAAGGATGCAACCACATCTCAAGTCTAGGAGTATCTGTATCTGCTGAATGAGTAACACAGTTAACTGGGCATCGTGCCTATTACCTGACAGATCCATTTAGAACAGGGCTCCTACTTTGCCTTCACAAGTGACACTGGGAAGCTGCCCAGGAATGGTGCGGAGAAGAGCAGTTCCCGGTGCCGGTTCTGCTATAGAGAACCTATGGGAACTTGAGCACGTCTCTATCTCTTATCTTATAATGTGGGTGCTGGGCTTTGGACTTCTCAATAATGTTCATCTAGCTTAGAGGTTCCGGGACCCTGACAGCCTCCCTGGCACCAGCCATGGATTCAAGTTTTAACTTTCTTAATTCTCTCTTCCTACTTTGGATGTCCTGCTTTCCTCGGCTGCCACAGGGTCAGTCCTTTGTAGGACAAATGACCTAACCAAGAAACAAATACTCCAAGCTGAGTGGACCTTAACCACACAGCACGCTCCCATACACTGCTTCCCTAGGATCTCACTGCAAGACCACCACAGCGCTTTCCTCCAGGAAGCTGTGAAAATTCTGACGTGTACTGACAACTCAGTGATGTATTCAAGGTTCAGAGTTGAGGCGGACAGACAGATGTCCCTCCTTCCCAAATGTTCACACGGACTCACATCCACATACCCAGTGAGCGGTCGGCGAGAACTCCAAGGGGAAGTGGAAGGCCCTCAGAGTTCATCGCTGCTGTCTTTACTGTTCTGGGGACGGGTACCCAGAGGGGACAGTATAAAAAGAGAAGCCAGAATGAGGAACTCTATGAGAAAGTAAAACCAACGAGTGAAGAAGGACATCAATGGGAAGAGGATATTCTTTCACGACCATCTTACACCTTCATCCCTTTTCAGTGGTCCTTCCTGGACGAGAACTTACCCTCCATCTTCCACGGTTGCCTCTTTCAAATGGATGTATGTTTCGGGGAAAATACCCTACAGAAAGAGAACTCCAGTTATACAGCCATTAAAAACAATCTCAAAGTCAAGGGCATAAACACTGCGGGGAGAGCCATGACCGCCTTGACAAAAGGAAATTCCCAAGCGAGTTTGCAGGGCATTGCTTATGATGACCACCTATATTTCAACCACATTTCAAGGAAGAATAGCAATGCTGAAATAGTAGAAATTAAGATTTGGGCTCAGGATGCAGAAGATGGTTTGAAAATAAAGAGCCAAAAATGCCCCACCAGCTCAGAGATCCAGCAAGGGCAAGGAACGTAATACTGAGAACCTAGAATCTACAAAAGCTAACATGCCACGGTGCGTCCATTAAAGGGCCTCTCATCATGAGCAAAGTGGAGCCGTCAACATTTTAGTAGCTTCCTACAATGATTCCTGTCAGCACTTTCATTGAAGACCAACTGCAAATCACTAGTCACCTGATCACAGCCTCCAACTGTTCTCCTTTTGTAACCCCAAGAGGCATTTCTATATCAGTATTATGTCATCGCCCACTGGCAAAAATTTAAAAAGTCCCAAGGGAAGGGCATAAAACCACTGGGTGGGAACCCCTGGGTGGGAACCAGAGAGCCACCCCAACGATCTCTCAGTAGGAAAGAACTTTCCACAGCGTTCTCTTGAACACCGAAGCTTACGTCTCGCTGTGCAACGCTCTCAAGATGCCACATGGAGAAGGAGCCACTGAGCCTGGCTTAAGAATGGTTCACACGGCAGAGAAGACGAGCTAGCTGGCATCATGGCTCAACTCCTCCCAGCCTTGCTCAAGAGAGGGCTGGCATGATCTCTGTGGACAGTAAATGTCAGAGATTGCCGACCGCACAGGTGGTGGTGGAGATCGTCTGCAATTCATAGGACCATAGGTTAAAAGGTGCATGCACCCCATAATCTTTAATCGGACAAGAAACCACGGAACTTTGACAGTGGTTGCTTTTGCAGCCAGTTTCGTGTACTGTCTTTGTCTATACAATGCTCTCTCTTTCTCTCTTCATCCTTCTCCAGTAAAACAGGAAACGGCCAGAACACGAGGGGCTAAGCTGATCTCAGCCACGACACAGGTCCTCAGAACTATACACAAATGAGGACTTGGAGACTCGGATGACGACCACGGCAGATGATAAAGCATAAAGGCATGGCTCTCCAGAGTCCATTCCTTTTGTGACCCCACTGCTCTGCTGTCTTGCAGCAGCTCTGCGTCATGGTGGCACTTGGTCATTTGCAGTCATCCTGTTTCTCTGGTAAGGCCAGAGACAACCTGGGTCTTGAATTTCTGGTGTCTCTCAGTTCTGCCTTTCTTTTCTCAGTGTAACCTACTCACTTGAATACATTCCAGCTAATGATTTTTCTCTGTGCTCTCCCGTCTGCACACCCACCATCCTGCCAAGATTAATGACCAGTCTCTTCAAGGCTCGAGCCTTCCTCATTCTGCAAAGCCCAGCTTCCTTTTGCCACCATTCCAAATGGCTAGTTTGGCTTATAAACGACACCAATAATTGCCATGACAAGAATTGTCCTTTCAAATAGCTCTTCCCCTGAGACAGGAAAAGGGACCAGCATAGGAGGGGATTTCTATCAGGCTGCATCTCTTAATGAAGGGGTGTCACACTCAGCAAAATTCAAGACTGAGGCCTTTAATTCCATCTTTGTTTCTTGAATCTCCACAAAGAAGGAAATTTCAGTTTAGTTTAAAAAAAAAGCCCAGTCATTGTGACAAATTCTGTTTATGTTTTTCTTTATCAAAGGACAGAGAAAACTGAAATAGTTTTCTCCCAAAGGTGAAGCTTTTAAGCTTCCAGGTTTTAAAGAACCCTTTAATTAAGAACAAGAACAACAAAAACCCAGCACAACCCTCAGTTGTTACCTGGACCATCTAGTATTTGAGTCAAACCAGAGGACAGCATTAGCTAGATGGATGGAGACGTATCAGGAAAGCCCAGAATGTCTTAGAAACCAAGGTCTTCTATGCTGGACCAATTCTTGTGTAGGGTAAAGGTCTGAGACCTTGTTTTAACAGCACGTACGTACTAGGTTTGGTTGCGTTGTGATTGTAGTGGTTGGGCTGAGATCAAACCAGGGCCTCTTGCATGCTAGGAGGGTGTCTGCCAGTCACATAATTTGGAAACAGGACACCAGTAAGTCATTCAGGCTTGCCTCAGTCTCCTAAGTAGCTGGGACAACAGGAGCGTATGACCAGGCCCAGCTGTTCTTGATAGTTCATATGATTTGTCTGAGAAGTTTCTGTGCACCTTTTTTTGCATATTAAAATAACAATAAGGAAAAGGAAAGGTTTTTCTACCCTTTCTGCCCTGATGAATTCATTCTTTTTCACCCTCTGCTACTGGCACATGAGCTAACTGTGTAATAATAAAGCCCTATCAACTTTGTTCTTGCAAAAGAAAGTGCTAGCACATTACCCTGCCCCAGAAAGCAACATCAAAGGAAAAGTGCTGACGGGGTCTAAAGCAAATCCAGAAACGTGTTAACATAGCTACTGGCCTTTCTTCAGTTTGATGATGAGCTGCCCTGACAACCGGGAAAGCAAGCCATCTAGGCCAGTGTTTCTCAAACTCTGCCTGAATCATGAGAAACACATTAACAGGCCCGCACTAAACAAAAACTACAATAAAAAGCACGAACCACATAAAAACATTAATACCTGAGCTGAATGTGTCATAAGTGTCTCTTTCGTTTAGCCTTGTTTTGGCTCCCATGCAGCACAATTAATAAAAACTCAGAGACAGAAATTGGTGTTCAACCTGAAGGTCAGAAAAGCAAACCAGCCAAGGTACTAGAGAAGTCTTACCTTTACCTGGGCTGGGCAACTGTAAACTAAGCCGATTAAGTGTCTCTCTCCTCCCATTTATATTCCCACTAGTGCTGGGATTAAAGTCGTGTGACTCCCTAGGACTGGGATTAAAGGTGTGAGCCACCACCACCTTGATTTTTTTTCTGCATTGATCTTACACAGCCCAGGGTAGCCTTGGACTCATAGAGCTCCACCTGCCTCTGTCTCCAAAATCCTGGGATTAAAGGTGTGTGTCACCATTACCTGACCTCTAGTGGCTTCAGCTTTGCCTCAGGTCTTCAGGCAAGATTTACTTATCAAGATACAAATAATATCCCACTACACTGCCGTGCTGGTTTACACTTCACTAAAATGACTCCATGGTACTCCATAGGCCTCACAGACTGAAACCACTACTCTGGGTGACAGGCACGGTCAGTTCTGGCAGGGTATGTAAAGGATGCGCGGAGAAGTGGGTCCTGCCCCTTCCTCCCTAACAGAGGTTCCCAGGGCATTATCACTGTCCTGCTGCTTTATTGGACTTCAAGGGTAGACAGCAGGAAGTCTGGGGCCTTGAATCCGCTCCAGGGAAACACATCCATGGAACTATTCCTCCTGAGCACCAGGGCCAAAGTCTTTGTCTCCAGATCAAAGCAAATGCGCTCTAGAGATAGCAGATAAAGGGATCGCACAGCACGACAGAGAACTGGTGGACAGACAAAGGAACTAAGAAACGGAACACGGTGCCGTACCTTTTTGGATTTGTTCTGGAGAGCGTATCCTCTGAACCAGCCTGGGGAGGGGAGGGGAGAAGACAAAGCAGGTTATGTTTTCCGGGAGAACGAAAGGGCGTCAGCAATAAAGTTCACATGCTCTAACAGCAATCCTGAGGTGGAACCCGGAGGGTCAGTTCCTATAGAGCCACAGACCAGCAGCAGCTCTCAACCTGTGGGTTGCGATCCCTTTGGGGGTCAAAGGACCCTTTCACAGGGTTGCCTAAGAAAACAGGGATGTTTACATTACGATTCATAACAGAGGCACAAATACAGTTGTGATGTAGCAACGGAAATAACCTTATGGTTGGGAGTCACCGCAGCATGAGGAACTGTACTAAAATGTCTCAGCGTGAACCATTCCGCTGCTTACACAGTAAAGAGCTATTTTATAGCCATATTCTCTAACCACAAGACTTAAAATTTGCACAGAGGGGGTTAAAGAGATGACTCAGTAGTTAAGAGCACCTGCTCTTGTGGAGGACCTGGCCTGAGCTTCCCCAGTGCCGAGAAGACAAGAATATGCCATATACCATGCCAGGCTTTAATTCCTTTGCAAAATTCCATTAAGGTATTTACAGAAGACATTTTCCCATTTATCATGAAATACACAACTTTAGGTGTCCATACTTCTTCTTTTTACTTATTTATTTTTATTTATTTTTTATTATTAATATTATTATTACAAATTTTCACCTCCTCCCCTCCTCCCATTCCCCTCCCTTTAGGTGCCCATAAACAAGTACTTTATATTAAAAATGGCTGAACACTTGGTTTTTCTTATAGCCACACCCATCAAAGGCATCCAGGTGCTCACCCCTCATCTTGCCTCAGGACACCCCACTGTGAATGGTATTATGTGTAAGTAGATGCAATCTGTACTTAGAACTGCAGGTACCTGCCAGTAGGCCTCTACAACTGTCTCAGAAGAACCCTGCGGAAGACTGTGGAAGAAGGGAAGGAAGGATTGTAGGAGCCAGAGAGGCTGAGGACACGAGGAGAACATGGCTCACAGAGTCAACCAAGCAGGGCTCACAGGGCCCAGAGATGGACACAACAATCGTGAAGCCTGTATGGGTCTGAGCTAGGTCCTCTGCACACATGCTGTGGTATTCAGTTGGGGTTTTTATGGGACTCCTAACAGTGGGAGTGGGGGCGTCTCTGAGTCTTGTGCCTGCTCTTGGTGCCCTTTTCCTCCTACTGGGTTGCCTCAGGCAGCCCTGCCACGAGGGTTTGGGCCTCGTTTCACTGCATCTTGTCAGGCTGTGTTCGGATGATATCCCTGGAAGGCCTGCTTTTTTCTGAAGGGAAATGGAGGAGCAGTGGGTGGGAGGGGTTGAAGGAAAAAGAGGGTGTGGTCAGGATGTACCGTATGAAAGAAGAATAAAAACAGACAGACAAAAAGAAGATATCAGCCAGAAAATAGTCTCATAATCTGCGTTTTTATGAGTTACAAGTAGAAAATTGACTTTACCTCTTTGGTTACAGATTGAATAACATTTTCGCAAATGTGAAATTTTCAGTGAAACTAAAAAAATATAAAGGATTTGCTATGTGTTGCAGAGGGCATGGGAGTAGGACTTTGGTATGGAATTATAGTCTGCTACATGGTAGAGAAAAAGATCTCCCCAAAGAAACACCAGCCTCAATTCGGGAAGCCCATGCACAGGCAATCAGGTGAGGCTAGAATACACGGAACATTCTTCCCGTGACTCAACAGTCTATGCCCCTCCACGCTTCTGCTAAGCTATAAAAACAGTCTGCCTGAGTGGCTGGCTTTGTCATCTCCCGGGAGGGATCAAAGGCAGAGTTGAATGTCATGTCTTTTTTTTGTGGTTTTCTTTCTTTTTTTCTTTTTTTGATTTATTTATTTATTACGTATACAACATTCCTTCCATGTATGTTTGTATGTCAGAAGAGGGCACCAGATCTCATTATAGATGGCTGTGAGCCACCATGTGGTTGCTGGGAATTGAACTCAGGACCTCTGGAAGAGTAGTCAGTGCTCTTAACCTCTGAGCCATCTCTCCAGCCCTTGGACGTTATGTTAAGAGTAAATGAGGCAGTTGTCATTTTTCAAGTCATATAAAACCAAGAAATCACAATATAGACGTGGACCCTCTTACGTAGAAGAAGGCATCTGCACGCCTGTAAATGGTGCTTGACACAGCCATTCCTCGCAAAGTTATGGCTCCCAAACATGTCCTCTTGTGGGGGGGGGTGGGGCGATTTCCATAAAACCCTTCTAGTTTACCTCTAGGATCATGGTGTGTGCATAATTGCTAGGGAAAAGCACAAAACTGCCATTCTGGCCTTGTCCAAGTGAACAGTCTTTTTCCTTGGCAGCGAGTACTGTGGACACCTGACGGACATCTGGGAGCTGGGATGCAAGCTTACCATCAGAACTCTCAAGAAGGCAACCACTAACGATTGCGAATAATTCCCACTGCTCTGCTCACAGGTGTTTGCTATTCCGAGCCCATAGAGCAGGGTTGCAATACAAACAAGAACACCGTTTCCCCATTAATCTCAATATTTGGTGTTCAACGATCATAATTCAACAGTTTGCTGTCAGGCTTCTGAAAGAAAAGCCCTTTCTTTTGAAAGTCTATGTAAATCTTCAGATGCTTTCCTGAGAAGCACATACACATTTCTCTCCAGGAACAAGCACTTGTTTCAAACAGTGCAAACCATACCTTGATGTGAATACAGTGTTTGATTTCTTTCTAAAAGCTGTACTTAGAAAGAAAACCCCTTTCTTTTGAATGGGTATATAATTCTAAAGATGCTTTTCTATACGTTTCCCTCAAAAAAGAAACACTTGTGAGAAACAGTGCAAAACATTACGAGAAGTAAATGGAGTGTTGCATTTCTTTCTGAATGTTGTACTTTGAAAGATAAACCATTTATTTTGTAAGTCTACATAATTATTCATATACTTTCCTGAGAAACGCATATGCTCTTCTCTGCAAGTAAAAGCAATTGTTTTAAATAGTGCAAGCATTGCTAGAAGTGACTGGAATGTACCATTACTTTCTGAAAGCTGTACTTTGAGAGATAAGCCCTTTCATTTGACTGCGTACATAATTCTAAAAATGCTTTCTTGAGAAATGCTTATCTGTTTCTCTCAAACGAGAAGCACTTGCGAAAAACAGTGCAGATCATTGCTACAAGTAAATGGAGTGTTGCATTTCTTTCTGAATGTTGTTCTTTGAAAGATAAACCATTTCTTTTGTAAGTCTACATAATTATTCATATACTTTCCTGAGAAACGCGTATGCTCTTCTCTACAGGAACAAGCACTTGTTTCAAACAATGCAAAGCATCGCTGGAAGGGAATGCCCTGTGCCGTATCATTCAGAAAGCAGAACTTTGTAAGATGAGCCTTTTCTTATGAAAGTCTACATAATTCAACAGACGTTTTCTTGACAAACGCATAGGCGTTTCCCTCCAAGAACATGCACTTGTTTCAAACGGTGCTAAGCATTGCTAGAAGCTACTGTAGTGTTCCATTTCTTTCTGAATGTTGTACTTTGAAAGATAAACCCTTTCTTTTGAAAGTCTACATAAGTCTTCAGAAGCTGTCCTGAGAAACGCATACGCTTTTCTCTCCAAGAAATAGCAATTGTTTTCAACAGTGCAAAGCAGTGCTAGAAGTGACTGGATGGTTTCCTTCTCGTTCTGAAAGCAGTACTTTGAAAGATAAGCCCTTTCTTTTGAAAGTCTACATAGTACTTCAGATGCTTTCCTGAGGAAAGCTTATTCGTTTCTCTCAAAAGACAAGCACTTGCGAGTGAGACACAGTGCAAAGCATTGCAGCAAGTGTTCCATTCTTTTCTGAAAGCTGTTCTTCGAAAGACAAGCCTTTTCATTTGAAAGTCTACATAAGTCTTCAGATGCTTTCCTGAGAAATGCTTATGTGTTTCTCTCCAAAGAGAAGCACTTTCGAGAAACAGTGCAGAGCATTGCTAGAAGTGAGGGGAGTGTTGCATTTCTTTCTGAATGTTGTCCTTTGAAAGATAAACCCTTTCTTTTGAAAGTCTACATAATTCTTCAGATGCTTTCCTGAAGAAAAGCAAATGCTTTTCTCTCCCAGAAAAAAGCAATTGTTTCAAATAGTGCAGAGCATTGCTATAAGTGACTAGAGTGTTCCATATCCTTCTGAAAGCAGTACTTTGAAAGAAAAGCCCTTTCTTTTGAAAGTCTACGTAAATCTTCAGATGCTTTCCTGAGAAGCACATACACGTTTCTCTCCAGGAACAAGCACTTTATTTCAAACAGTGCAAACCATAACTTGATGTCAATACAGTGTTTGATTTCTTTCTAAAAGCTGTACTTAGAAAGAAAACCCCTTTCTTTTGAATGGGTATATAATTTTAAAGATGCTTTTCTAAGAAAAGCTTATACGTTTCTCTCAAAAAAGAAGAACTTGTGAGAAACAGTGCAAAACATTACGAGAAGTAAATGGAGTGTTGCATTTCTTTCTGAATGTTGTACTTTGAAAGATAAACCATTTCTTTTCTAAGTCTACATAATTATTCATATACTTTCTTGAGAAACGCGTATGCTCTTCACTACAGGATTAAGCACTTGTTTCAAACAATGCAAAGCCATCGCTGGAAGGGAATGCCCTGTGCCTTATCATTCAGAAAGCAGAACTTTGTAAGATGAGCCTTTTCTTATGAAAGTCTACATAATTCGACAGATGTTTTCTTGACAAACGCATTCCCTCCAAGAACATGCACTTGTTTCTAACGGTGCTAAGCATTGCTAGAAGCTACTGTAGTGTTCCATTTCTTTCTGAATGTTGTTCTTTGAAAGATAAACCATTTCTACTATAAGTCTACATAATTATTCATATACTTTCTTGAGAAACGCATATGCTCTTCTCTACAGGACAAGCACTTGTTTCAAACAATGCAAAGCATCGCTGGAAGGGAATGCCCTGTGCCGTATCATTCAGAAAACAGAACTTTGTAAGATGAGCCTTTTCTTATGAAAGTCTACATAATTCAACAGACGTTTTCTTGACAAACGCATAGGCGTTTCCCTCTAAGAACATGCACTTGTTTCAAACGGTGCTAAGCACTGCTAGAAGCTACTGTAGTGTTCCATTTCTTTCTGAATGTTGTACTTTGAAAGATAAACCCTTTCTTTTGAAAGTCTACATAAGTCTTCAGAAGCTGTCCTGAGAAACGCATACGCTTTTCTCTCCAAGAAATAGCAATTGTTTTCAACAATGCAAAGCAGTGCTAGAAGTGACTGGATGGTTCCTTCTCGTTCTGAAAGCAGTACTTTGAAAGATAAGCCCTTTCTTGTGAAAGTCTACATAGTTCTTCAGATGCTTTCCTGAGGAAAGCTTATTCGTTTCTCTCAAAAGACAAGCACTTGCGAGTGAGACACAGTGCAAAGCATTGCAGCAAGTGTTCCATTCTTTTCAGAAAGCTGTTCTTCGAAAGACAAACCTTTTCATTTGAAAGTCTACATAAGTCTTCAGATGCTTTCCTGAGAAATGCTTATGTGTTTCTCTCCAACGAGAAGCACTTTCGAGAAACAGTGCAGAGCATTGCTAGAAGTGAGGGGAGTGTTGCATTTCTTTCTGAATGTTGTCCTTTGAAAGATAAACCCTTTCTTTTGAAAGTCTACATAATTCTTCAGATGCTTTCCTGAGAAAAGCAAATGCTTTTCTCTCCCAGAAAAAGCAATTGTTTCAAATAGTGCAGAGCATTGCTATAAGTGACGAGAGTGTTCCATATCCTTCTGAAAGCAGTACTTTGAAAGAAAAGCCCTTTCTTTTGAAAGTCTACGTAAATCTTCAGATGCTTTCCTGAGAAGCACATACACGTTTCTCTCCAGGAACAAGCACTTGTTTCAAACAGTGCAAACCATACCTGGATGTGAATACAGTGTTTGATTTCTTTCTAAAAGCTGTAATTAGAATGAAAACCCCTTTCTTTTGAATGGGTATATAATTCTAAAGATGCTTTTCTAAGAAAAGATTATACTTTTCTCTCAAAAAAGAAGCACTTGTGAGAAACAGTGCAAAACATTACAAGAAGTAAATGGAGTGATGCATTTCTTTCTCAATGTTGTACATTGAAAGATAAACCCTTTCTTTTGTAAGTCTACATAATTATTCATATACTTTCCTGAGAAACGCATATGCTCTTCTGTCCAAGTAAAAGCAGTTGTTTTAAATAGTGCAAGCATTGCCAGAAGTGACTGGAGTGTTCCATTACGTTCTGAAAGCTGTACATTGAGAGATAAGCCCTTTCATTTTAATGCGTACATAATTCTAAAAATGCTTTCCTGAGAAATGCTTATCTGTTTCTCTCAAACGAGAAGCACTTGCGAAAAACAGTGCAGATCATTGCTACAAGTAAATGGAGTGTTGCATTTCTTTCTGAATGTTGTTCTTTGAAAGATAAACCATTTCTACTATAAGTCTACATAATTATTCATATACTTTCCTGAGAAACGCATATGCTCTTCTCTACAGGAACAAGCACTTGTTTCAAACAATGCAAAGCATCGCTGGAAGGGAATGCCCTGTGCCGTATCACTCAAAAAGCAGAACTTTGTAAGATGAGCCTTTTCTTATGAAAGTCTACATAATTCAACGGACGTTTTCTTGACAAACGCATAGGCGTTTCCCTGCAAGAACATGCACTTGTTTCAAACCGTGCTAAGCATTGCTAGAAGCTAATGTAGTGTTCCATTTCTTTCTGAATGTTGTACTTTGAAAGATAAACACTTTCTTTTGAAAGTCTACATAATTCTTCACATGCTTTCCTGAGAAAAGCAAATGCTTTTCTCTCCCAGAAAAAGCACTTGTGAGAAACAGTGCAAAACATTACGAGAAGGAAATGCAGTGGTGCATTTCTTTCTCAATGTTGTACTTTGAAAGATAAAACATTTCTTTTGTAAGTCTACATAATTATTCATATACTTTCCTGAGAAACGCATATACTCTTTTCTGCAAGTAAAAGCAATTGTTTTAAATAGGGCAAGCATTGCTAGAAGTGAGTGGAGTGTTCCATTACTTTCTGAAATCTGTATTTGAGAGATAAGCCCTTTCATTTGACTGCGTACATAATTCTAAAAATGCTTTCCTGAGAAATGCTTATCTGTTTCTCTCAAACGAGAAGCACTTGCGAAAAACAGTGCAGATCATTGCTACAAGTAAATGGAGTGTTACATTTCTTTCTGAATGTTGTTCTTTGAAAGATAAACAATTTCTACTATAAGTCTACATAATTATTCATATACTTTCCTGAGAAACGCATATGCTCTTCTCTACAGGACAAGCACTTGTTTCAAACAATGCAAAGCATCGCTGGAAGGGAATGCCCTGTGCCGTATCATTCAGAAAGCAGAACTTTGTAAGATGAGCCTTTTCTTATGAAAGTCTACATAATTCAACAGACGTTTTCTTGACAAACGCATAGGCGTTCCCTCCAAGAACATGCACTTGTTTCAAACGGTGCTAAGCACTTGCTAGAAGCTACTGTAGTGTTCCATTTCTTTCTGAATGTTGTACTTTGAAAGATAAACCCTTTCTTTTGAAAGTCTACATAAGTCTTCAGAAGCTGTCCTGAGAAACGCATACGCTTTTCTCTCCAAGAAATAGCAAATGTTTTCAACAGTGCAAAGCAGTGCTAGAAGTGACTGGATGGTTTCTTCTCGTTCTGAAAGCAGTACTTTGAAAGATAAGCCCTTTCTTTTGAAAGTCTACATAGTACTTCAGATGCTTTCCTGAGGAAAGCTTATTCGTTTCTCTCAAAAGACAAGCACTTGCGAGTGAGACACAGTGCAAAGCATTGCAGCAAGTGTTCCATTTTTTTTCTGAAAGCTGTTCTTCGAAAGAATAGCCTTTTCATTTGAAAGTCTGCATAAGTCTTCAGATGCTTTCCTGAGAAATGCTTATGTGTTTCTCTCCAACGAGAAGCACTTTCGAGAAACAGTGCAGAGCATTGCTAGAAGTGAGGGGAGTGTTGCATTTCTTTCTGAATGTTGTCCTTTGAAAGATAAACCCTTTCTTTTGAAAGTCTACATAATTCTTCAGATGCTTTCCTGAGAAAAGCAAATGCTTTACTCTCCCAGAAATAGCAATTGTTTCAAATAGTGCAGAGCATTGCTATAAGTGACTAGAGTGTTCCATATCCTTCTGAAAGCAGTACTTTGAAAGAAAAGCCCTTTCTTTTGAAAGTCTACGTAAATCTTCAGATGCTTTCCTGAGAAGCACATACACGTTTCTCTCCAGGAACAAGCACTTGTTTCAAACAGTGCAAACCATACCTGATGTGAATACAGTGTTTGATTTCTTTCTAAAAGCTGTAATTAGAAAGAAAACCCCTTTCTTTTGAATGGGTATATAATTCTAAAGATGCTTTTCTAAGAAAAGATTATACTTTTCTCTCAAAAAAGAAGCACTTGTGAGAAACAGTGCAAAACATTACGAGAAGTAAATGGAGTGATGCATTTCTTTCTCAATGTTGTACATTGAAAGATAAACTATTTCTTTTCTAAGTCTACATAATTATTCATATACTTTCCTGAGAAACGCATATGCTCTTCTCCCCAAGTAAAAGCAGTTGTTTTAAATAGTGCAAGCATTGCCAGAAGTGAGTGGAGTGTTCCATTACGTTCTGAAAGCTGTACATTGAGAGATAAGCCCTTTCATTTTAATGCGTACATAATTCTAAAAATGCTTTCCTGAGAAATGCTTATCTGTTTCTCTCAAACGAGAAGCACTTGCGAAAAACACTGCAGATCATTGCTACAAGTAAATGGAGTGTTGCATTTCTTTCTGAATGTTGTCCTTTGAAAGATAAACCCTTTCTTTTGAAAGTCTACATAATTCTTCAGATGCTTTCCTGAGAAAAGCAAATGCTTTTCTCTCCCAGGAAAAGCAATTGTTTCAAATAGTGCAGAGCATTGCTATAAGTGACGAGAGTGTTCCATATCCTTCTGAAAGCAGTACTTTGAAAGAAAAGACCTTTCTTTTGAAAGTCTGCGTAAATCTTCAGATGTTTTCCTGAGAAGCACATACACGTTTCTCTCCAGGAACAAGCACATGTTTCAAACAGTGCAAACCATAACTTGATGTCAATATAGTGTTTGATTTCTTTCTAAAAGCTGTACTTAGAAAGAAAACCCCTTTCTTTTGAATGGGTATATCATTCTAAAGATGCTTTTCTACACGTTTCTCTCAAAAAAGAAGCACTTGTGAGAAACAGTGCAAAACATTACGAGAAGGAAATGCAGTGTTGCATTTCTTTCTCAATGTTGTACTTTGAAAGATAAAACATTTCTTTTGTAAGTCTACATAATTATTCATATACTTTCCTGAGAAACGCATATACTCTTTTCTGCAAGTAAAAGCAATTGTTTTAAATAGGGCAAGCATTGCTAGAAGTGAGTGGAGTGTTCCATTACTTTCTGAAAGCTGTATTTGAGAGATAAGCCCTTTCATTTGACTGCGTACATAATTCTAAAAATGCTTTCCTGAGAAATGCTTATCTGTTTCTCTCAAACGAGAAGCACTTGCGAAAAACAGTGCAGATCATTGCTACAAGTAAATGGAGTGTTACATTTCTTTCTGAATGTTGTTCTTTGAAAGATAAACCATTTCTACTATAAGTCTACATAATTATTCATATACTTTCCTGAGAAACGCATATGCTCTTCTCTACAGGACAAGCACTTGTTTCAAACAATGCAAAGCATCGCTGGAAGGGAATGCCCTGTGCCGTATCATTCAGAAAACAGAACTTTGTAAGATGAGCCTTTTCTTATGAAAGTCTACATAATTCAACAGACGTTTTCTTGACAAACGCATAGGCGTTTCCCTCTAAGAACATGCACTTGTTTCAAACGGTGCTAAGCACTGCTAGAAGCTACTGTAGTGTTCCATTTCTTTCTGAATGTTGTACTTTGAAAGATAAACCCTTTCTTTTGAAAGTCTACATAAGTCTTCAGAAGCTGTCCTGAGAAACGCATACGCTTTTCTCTCCAAGAAATAGCAATTGTTTTCAACAGTGCAAAGCAGTGCTAGAAGTGACTGGATGGTTCCTTCTCGTTCTGAAAGCAGTACTTTGAAAGATAAGCCCTTTCTTGTGAAAGTCTACAAAGTTCTTCAGATGCTGTCCTGAGGAAAGCTTATTCGTTTCTCTCAAAAGACAAGCACTTGCGAGTGAGACACAGTGCAAAGCATTGCAGCAAGTGTTCCATTCTTTTCAGAAAGCTGTTCTTCGAAAGACAAACCTTTTCATTTGAAAGTCTGCATAAGTCTTCAGATGCTTTCCTGAGAAATGCTTATGTGTTTCTCTCCAACGAGAAGCACTTTCGAGAAACAGGGCAGAGCATTGCTAGAAGTGAGGGGAGTGTTGCATTTCTTTCTGAATGTTGTCCTTTGAAAGATAAACCCTTTCTTTTGAAAGTCTACATAATTCTTCAGATGCTTTCCTGAGAAAAGCAAATGCTTTACTCTCCCAGAAAAAGCAATTGTTTCAAATAGTGGAGAGCATTGCTATAAGTGACGAGAGTGTTCCATATCCTTCTGAAAGCAGTACTTTGAAAGAAAAGCCCTTTCTTTTGAAAGTCTACGTAAATCTTCAGATGCTTTCCTGAGAAGCACATACACGTTTCTCTCCAGGAACAAGCACTTGTTTCAAACAGTGCAAACCATACCTGGATGTGAATACAGTGCTTGATTTCATTCTAAAAGCTGTACTTAGAAAGAAAACCCCTTTCTTTGAATGGGTATATAATTCTAAAGATGCTTTTCTAAGAAAAGATTATACTTTTCTCTCAAAAAAGAAGCACTTGTGAGAAACAGTGCAAAACATTACGAGAAGTAAATGGAGTGTTGCATTTCTTTCTCACTGTTGTACATTGAAAGATAAACCATTTCTTTTCTAAGTCTACATAATTATTCATATACTTTCCTGAGAAACGCATATGCTCTTCTCCCCAAGTAAAAGCAGTTGTTTTAAATAGTGCAAGCATTGCCAGAAGTGACTGGAGTGTTCCATTACGTTCTGAAAGCTGTACATTGAGAGATAATCCCTTTCATTTTAATGCGTACATAATTCTAAAAATGCTTTCCTGAGAAATGCTTATCTGTTTCTCTCAAACGAGAAGCACTTGCGAAAAACAGTGCAGATCATTGCTACAAGTAAATGGAGTGTTGCATTTCTTTCTGAATGTTGTTCTTTGAAAGATAAACCATTTCTACTATAAGTCTACATAATTATTCATATACTTTCCTGAGAAACGCATATGCTCTTCTCTACAGGAACAAGCACTTGTTTCAAACAATGCAAAGCATCGCTGGAAGGGAATGCCCTGTGCCGTATCACTCAGAAAGCAGAACTTTGTAAGATGAGCCTTTTCTTATGAAAGTCTACATAATTCAACGGACGTTTTCTTGACAAACGCATAGGCGTTTCCCTGCAAGAACATGCACTTGTTTCAAACGGTGCTAAGCATTGCTAGAAGCTACTGTAGTGTTCCATTTCTTTCTGAATGTTGTACTTTGAAAGATAAACCCTTTCTTTTGAAAGTCTACATAAGTCTTCAGAAGCTGTCCTGAGAAACGCATACGCTTTTCTCTCCAAGAAATAGCAATTGTTTTCAACAGTGCAAAGCAGTGCTAGAAGTGACTGGATGGTTCCTTCTCGTTCTGAAAGCAGTACTTTGAAAGATAAGCCCTTTCTTGTGAAAGTCTACATAGTTCTTCAGATGCTTTCCTGAGGAAAGCTTATTCGTTTCTCTCAAAAGACAAGCACTTGCGAGTGAGACACAGTGCAAAGCATTGCTAGAAAGTGTTCCATTCTTTTCTGAAAGCTGTTCTTCGAAAGACAAGCCTTTTCATTTGAAAGTCTACATAAGTCTTCAGATGCTTTCCTGAGAAATGCTTATGTGTTTCTCTCCAACGAGAAGCACTCTCGAGAAACAGTGCAGAGCATTGCTAGAAGTGAGGGGAGTGTTGCATTTCTTTCTGAATGTTGTCCTTTGAAAGATAAACCCTTTCTTTTGAAAGTCTACATAATTCTTTCAGATGCTTTCCTGAGAAAAGCAAATGCTTTTCTCTCCCAGAAATAGCAATTGTTTCAAATAGTGCAGAGCATTGCTAGAAGTGACTAGAGTGTTCCATATCCTTCTGAAAGCAGTACTTTGAAAGAAAAGCCCTTTCTTTTGAAAGTCTACGTAAATCTTCAGATGCTTTCCTGAGAAGCACATACACGTTTCTCTCCAGGAACAAGCACTTGTTTCAAACAGTGCAAACCATAACTTGATGTGAATACAGTGTTTGATTTCTTTCTAAAAGCTGTACTTAGAAAGAAAACCCCTTTGTTTTGAATGGGTATATCATTCTAAAGATGCTTTTCTATACGTTTCTCTCAAAAAAGAAGCACTTGTGGGAAACAGTGCAAAACATTACGAGAAGGAAATGCAGTGTTGCATTTCTTTCTCAATGTTGTACTTTGAAAGATAAACCATTTCTTTTGTAAGTCTACATAATTATTCATATACTTTCCTGAGAAACGCATATGCTCTTCTCTGCAAGTAAAAGCAATTGTTTTAAATAGTGCAAGCATTGCTAGAAGTGACTGGAGTGTTCCATTACTTTCTGAAAGCTGTATTTGAGAAATAAGCCCTTTCATTTGACTGCGTACATAATTCTAAAAATGCTTTCCTGAGAAATGCTTATCTGTTTCTCTCAAACGAGAAGCACTTGCGAAAAACAGTGCAGATCATTGCTACAAGTAAATGGAGTGTTGCATTTCTTTCTGAATGTTGTTCTTTGAAAGATAAACCATTTCTACTATAAGTCTACATAATTATTCATATACTTTCCTGAGAAACGCATATGCTCTTCTCTACAGGACAAGCACTTGTTTCAAACAATGCAAAGCATCGCTGGAAGGGAATGCCCTGTGCCATATCATTCAGAAAACAGAACTTTGTAAGATGAGCCTTTTCTTATGAAAGTCTACATAATTCAACAGACGTTTTCTTGACAAACGCATAGGCGTTTCCCTCTAAGAACATGCACTTGTTTCAAACGGTGCTAAGCACTGCTAGAAGCTACTGTAGTGTTCCATTTCTTTCTGAATGTTGTACTTTGAAAGATAAACCCTTTCTTTTGAAAGTCTACATAAGTCTTCAGAAGCTGTCCTGAGAAACGCATACGCTTTTCTCTCCAAGAAATAGCAATTGTTTTCAACAGTGCAAAGCAGTGCTAGAAGTGACTGGATGGTTCCTTCTCGTTCTGAAAGCAGTACTTTGAAAGATAAGCCCTTTCTTGTGAAAGTCTACATAGTTCTTCAGATGCTTTCCTGAGGAAAGCTTATTCGTTTCTCTCAAAAGACAAGCACTTGCGAGTGAGACACAGTGCAAAGCATTGCAGCAAGTGTTCCATTCTTTTCTGAAAGCTGTTCTTCGAAAGACAAATCCTTTTCATTTGAAAGTCTACATAAGTCTTCAGATGCTTTCCTGAGAAATGCTTATGTGTTTCTCTCCAACGAGAAGCACTTTCGAGAAACAGTGCAGAGCATTGCTAGAAGTGAGGGGAGTGTTGCATTTCTTTCTGAATGTTGTCCTTTGAAAGATAAACCCTTTCTTTTGAAAGTCTACATAATTCTTCAGATGCTTTCCTGAGAAAAGCAAATGCTTTACTCTCCCAGAAAAAGCAATTGTTTCAAATAGTGGAGAGCATTGCTATAAGTGACTAGAGTGTTCCATATCCTTCTGAAAGCAGTACTTTGAAAGAAAAGCCCTTTCTTTTGAAAGTCTACGTAAATCTTCAGATGCTTTCCTGAGAAGCACATACACGTTTCTCTCCAGGAACAAGCACTTGTTTCAAACAGTGCAAACCATACCTGGATGTGAATACAGTGTTTGATTTCTTTCTAAAAGCTGTACTTAGAAAGAAAACCCCTTTCTTTTGAATGGGTATATAATTCTAAAGATGCTTTTCTAAGAAAAGATTATACTTTTCTCTCAAAAAAGAAGCACTTGTGAGAAACAGTGCAAAACATTACGAGAAGTAAATGGAGTGATGCATTTCTTTCTCAATGTTGTACATTGAAAGATAAACCATTTCTTTTCTAAGTCTACATAATTATTCATATACTTTCCTGAGAAACGCATATGCTCTTCTCCCCAAGTAAAAGCAGTTGTTTTAAATAGTGCAAGCATTGCCAGAAGTGACTGGAGTGTTCCATTACGTTCTGAAAGCTGTACATTGAGAGATAAGCCCTTTCATTTTAATGCGTACATAATTCTAAAAATGCTTTCCTGAGAAATGCTTATCTGTTTCTCTCAAACGAGAAGCACTTGCGAAAAACATTGCAGATCATTGCTACAAGTAAATGGAGTGTTGCATTTCTTTCTGAATGTTGTTCTTTGAAAGATAAACCATTTCTACTATAAGTCTACATAATTATTCATATACTTTCCTGAGAAACGCATATGCTCTTCTCTACAGGAACAAGCACTTGTTTCAAACAATGCAAAGCATCGCTGGAAGGGAATGCCCTGTGCCGTATCACTCAGAAAGCAGAACTTTGTAAGATGAGCCTTTTCTTATGAAAGTCTACATAATTCAATGGACGTTTTCTTGACAAACGCATAGGCGTTTCCCTGCAAGAACATGCACTTGTTTCAAACCGTGCTAAGCATTGCTAGAAGCTAATGTAGTGTTCCATTTCTTTCTGAATGTTGTACTTTGAAAGATAAACCCTTTCTTTTGAAAGTCTACATAAGTCTTCAGAAGCTGTCCTGAGAAACGCATACACTTTTCTCTCCAAGAAATAGCAATTGTTTTCAACAGTGCAAATCATTGCTAGAAGTGATTGGATGGTTCCTTCTCGTTCTGAAAGCAGTACTTTGAAAGATAAGCCCTTTCTTTTGAAAGTCTACATAGTTCTTCAGATGCTTTCCTGAGGAAAGCTTATTCGTTTCTCTCAAAAGACAAGCACTTGTGAGTGAGACACAGTGCAAAGCATTGCAGCAAGTGTTCCATTCTTTTCTGAAAGCTGTTCTTCGAAAGACAAGCCTTTTCATTTGAAAGTCTACATAAGTTTTCTGATGCTTTCCTGAGAAATGCTTATGTGTTTCTCTCCAACGAGAAGCACTTTCGAGAAACAGGGCAGAGCATTGCTAGAAGTGAGGGGAGTGTTGCATTTCTTTCTGAATGTTGTCCTTTGAAAGATAAACCCTTTCTTTTGAAAGTCTACATAATTCTTCAGATGCTTTCCTGAGAAAAGCAAATGCTTTTCTCTCCCAGAAAAAGCAATTGTTTCAAATAGTGCAGAGCATTGCTATAAGTGACGAGAGTGTTCCATATCCTTCTGAAAGCAGTACTTTGAAAGAAAAGACCTTTCTTTGAAAGTCTGCATAAATCTTCAGATGTTTTCCTGAGAAGCACATACACGTTTCTCTCCAGGAACAAGCACTTGTTTCAAACAGTGCAAACCATAACTTGATGTCAATATAGTGTTTGATTTCTTTCTAAAAGCTGTACTTAGAAAGAAAACCCCTTTCTTTTGAATGGGTATATCATTCTAAAGATGCTTTTCTATACGTTTCTCTCAAAAAAGAAGCACTTGTGAGAAACAGTGCAAAACATTACGAGAAGGAAATGCAGTGTTGCATTTCTTTCTCAATGTTGTACTTTGAAAGGTAAAACATTTCTTTTGTAAGTCTACATAATTATTCATATACTTTCCTGAGAAACGCATATGCTCTTCTCTGCAAGTAAAAGCAATTGTTTTAAATAGGGCAAGCATTGCTAGAAGTGACTGGAGTGTTCCATTACTTTCTGAAAGCTGTATTTGAGAGATAAGCCCTTTCATTTGACTGCGTACATAATTCTAAAAATGCTTTCCTGAGAAATGCTTATCTGTTTCTCTCAAACGAGAAGCACTTGCGAAAAACAGTGCAGATCATTGCTACAAGTAAATGGAGTGTTACATTTCTTTCTGAATGTTGTTCTTTGAAAGATAAACAATTTCTACTATAAGTCTACATAATTATTCATATACTTTCCTGAGAAACGCATATGCTCTTCTCTACAGGACAAGCACTTGTTTCAAACAATGCAAAGCATCGCTGGAAGGGAATGCCCTGTGCCGTATCATTCAGAAAACAGAACTTTGTAAGATGAGCCTTTTCTTATGAAAGTCTACATAATTCAACAGACGTTTTCTTGACAAACGCATAGGCGTTTCCCTCTAAGAACATGCACTTGTTTCAAACGGTGCTAAGCACTGCTAGAAGCTACTGTAGTGTTCCATTTCTTTCTGAATGTTGTACTTTGAAAGATAAACCCTTTCTTTTGAAAGTCTACATAAGTCTTCAGAAGCTGTCCTGAGAAACGCATACGCTTTTCTCTCCAGGAAATAGCAAAAGTTTTCAACAGTGCAAAGCAGTGCTAGAAGTGACTGGATGGTTTCTTCTCGTTCTGAAAGCAGTACTTTGAAAGATAAGCCCTTTCTTTTGAAAGTCTACATAGTTACTTCAGATGCTTTCCTGAGGAAAGCTTATTCGTTTCTCTCAAAAGACAAGCACTTGCTGAGTGAGACACAGTGCAAAGGATTGTAGCAAGTGTTCCATTATTTTCTGAAAGCTGTTCTTCGAAAGACAAGCCTTTTCATTTGAAAGTCTACATAAGTCTTCAGATGCTTTCCTGAGAAATGCTTATGTGTTTCTCTCCAAAGAGAAGCACTCTCGAGAAACAGTGCAGAGCATTGCTAGAAGTGAGGGGAGTGTTGCATTTCTTTCTGAATGTTGTCCTTTGAAAGATAAACCCTTTCTTTTGAAAGTCTACATAATTCTTCAGATGCTTTCCTGAGAAAAGCAAATGATTTTCTCTCCCAGAAATAGCAATTGTTTCAAATAGTGCAGAGCATTGCTAGAAGTGATTAGAGTGTTCCATATCCTTCTGAAAGCAGTACTTTGAAAGAAAAGCCCTTTCTTTTGAAAGTCAACGTAAATCTTCAGATGCTTTCCTGAGAAGCACATACACGTTTCTCTCCAGGAACAAGCACTTGTTTGAAACAGTGCAAACCATAACTTGATGTGAATACAGTGTTTGATTTCTTTCTAAAAGCTGTACTTAGAAAGAAAACCCCTTTCTTTTGAATGGGTATATAATTTTAAAGATGCTTTTCTAAGAAAAGCTTATACGTTTCTCTCAAAAAAGAAGAACTTGTGAGAAACAGTGCAAAACATTACGAGAAGTAAATGGAGTGTTGCATTTCTTTCTGAATGTTGTACTTTGAAAGATAAACCATTTCTTTTCTAAGTCTACATAATTATTCATATACTTTCTTGAGAAACGCGTATGCTCTTCTCTACAGGATTAAGCACTTGTTTCAAACAATGCAAAGCCATCGCTGGAAGGGAATGCCCTGTGCCTTATCATTCAGAAAGCAGAACTTTGTAAGATGAGCCTTTTCTTATGAAAGTCTACATAATTCGACAGATGTTTTCTTGACAAACGCATTCCCTCCAAGAACATGCACTTGTTTCTAACGGTGCTAAGCATTGCTAGAAGCTACTGTAGTGTTCCATTTCTTTCTGAATGTTGTACTTTGAAAGATAAACCCTTTCTTTTGAAAGTCTACATAAGTCTTCAGAAGCTGTCCTGAGAAACGCATACGCTGTTCTCTCCAAGAAATAGCAATTGTTTTCAACAGTGCAAAGCAGTGCTAGAAATGACTGGATGGTTCCTTCTCGTTTTGAAAGCAGCACTTTGAAAGATAAGCCCTTTCTTTTGAAAGTCTACATAGTTCTTCAGATGCTTTCATGAGAAGCACATACATGTTTCTCTCCCAGAAAAAGCAATTGTTTCAAATAGTGCAGAGCATTGCTAGAAATGACTAGAGTGGTCCATATCCTTCTGAATGCAGTATTTTGAAAGAAAAGCCCTATCTTTTGAAAGTCTACGTAAATCTTCAGATGCTTTCCTGAGAAGCACATACACGTTTCTCTCCAGGAACAAGCACTTTTTTCCAACAGTGCAAACCAACCCTTGATGTGAATACAGTGTTTGATTTCTTTCTAAATGCTGTACTTAAAAAGAAAACCCCTTTCTTTTGAATGGGTATATAATTCTTAAGATGCTTTTCTAAGAAAAGCTTATACGTTTCTCTCCGAAAAGAAGCACTTGTGAGAAACAGTGCAAAACATTACGAGAAGTAAATGGAGTGTTGCATTTCTTTCTGAATGTTGTACTTTGAAAGATAAACCATTTCTTTTGTATGTCTACATAATTATTCATATACTTTCCTGAGAAACGCATATGCCCTTCTCCCCAAGTAAAAGCAATTGTTTTCAACAGTGCAAAGCAGTGCTAGAAGTGACTGGATGGTTCCTTCTCGTTCTGAAAGCAGTACTTTGAAAGATAAGCCCTTTCTTTTGAAAGTCTATATAGTTCTTCAGATGCTTTCCTGAGGAAAGCTTATTCGTTTCTCTCAAAAGACAAGCACTTGCGAGTGAGACACAGTTCAAAGCATTGCAGCAAGTGTTCCATTCTTTTCTGAAAGCTGTTCTTCGAAAGACATGCCTTTTCATTTTAAAGTCTACATAAGTCTTCAGATGCTTTCCTGAGAAATGCGTAAGTGTTTCTCTCCAATGAGCACTTTCGAGAAACAGTGCAGAGCATTGCTAGAAGTGAGGGGAGTGTTGCATTTCTTTCTGAATGTTGTCCTTTGAAAGATAAACCCTTTCTTTTGAAAGTCTACATAATTCTTCAGATGCTTTCCTGAGAAGCACATACACGTTTCTCTCCCAGAAAAAGCAATTTTTTCAAATACTGCAGAGCATTGCTAGAAGTGACTAGAGTGGTCCATATCCTTCTGAAAGCAGTACTTTGAAAGAAAATCCCTTTCTTTTGAAAGTCTACGTAAATCTTCAGATGCTTTCCTGAGAAGCACATACACGTTTCTCTCCAGGAACAAGCACTTGTTTCAAACAGTGCAAACCAAACCTTGATGTGAATACAGTGTTTGATTTCTTTCTACAAGCTGTACTTAGAAAGAAAACCCCTTTCTTTTGAATGGGTATATAATTCTAAAGATGCTTTTCTAAGAAAAGCTTATACGTTTCTCTCAAGAAGCACTTGTGAGAAACAGTGCAAATCATTACGAGAGGTAAAAGGAGTGTTGCATTACTTTCTGAATGTTGCACTTTGAAAGATAAACCATTTCTTTTGTAAGTCTACATAATTATTCATATACTTTCCTGAGAAACGCATATGCCCTTCTCACCAAGTAAAAGCAATTGTTTTAAATAGTGCAAGCATTGCTAGAAGTGACTGGAGTGTTCCATTACTTTCTGAAAGCTGTACATTGAGAGATAAGCCCTTTCATTTGAATGCGTACATAATTCTAAAAATGCTTTCCTGAGAAATGCTTATCTGTTTCTCTCAAACGAGAAGCACTTGCGAAAAACAGTGCAGATCATTGCTACAAGTAAATGGAGTGTTGCATTTCCTTCTGAATGTTGTTCTTTGAAAGATAAACCATTTCTACTATAAGTCTACATAATTATTCATATACTTTCCTGAGAAACGCATATGCTCTTCTCTACAGGAACAAGCACTTGTTTCAAACAATGCAAAGCATCGCTGGAAGGGAATGCCCTGTGCCGTATCACTCAGAAAGCAGAACTTTGTAAGATGAGCCTTTTCTTATGAAAGTCTACATAATTCAACAGACGTTTTCTTGACAAACGCATAGGCGTTTCCCTGCAAGAACATGCACTTGTTTCAAACAGTGCTAAGCATTGCTAGAAGCTACTGTAGTGTTCCATTTCTTTCTGAATGTTGTACTTTGAAAGATAAACCCTTTCTTTTGAAAGTCTACATAAGTCTTCAGAAGCTGTCCTGAGAAACGCATACGCTTTTCTCTCCAAGAAATAGCAATTGTTTTCAACAGTGCAAAGCAGTGCTAGAAGTGACTGGATGGTTCCTTCTCGTTCTGAAAGCAGTACTTTGAAAGATAAGCCCTTTCTTTTAAAAGTCTCCATAGTTCTTCAGATGCTTTCCTGAGGAAAGCTTATTCGTTTCTCTCAAAAGACAAGCACTTGCGAGTGAGACACAGTGCATAGCATTGCATCAAGTGTTCCATTCTTTTCTGAAAGCTGTTCTTCGAAAGACAAGCCTTTTCATTGTAAAGTCTACATAAGTCTTCCGATGCTTTCCTGAGAAATGCTTATGTGTTTCTTTCCAACGAGAAGCACTTTCGAGAAACAGTGCAGAGCATTGCTAGAAGTGAGGGGAGTGTTGCATTTCTTTCTGAATGTTGTACTTTGAAAGATAAACACTTTCTTTTGAAAGTCTACATAATTCTTCAGATGCTTTCCTGAGAAGCACATACACGTTTCTCTCCCAGAAAAAGCAATAGTTTCAAATAGTGCCGAGCATTGCTAGAAGTGACTAGAGTGGTCCATATCCTTCTGAAAGCAGTACTTTGAAAGAAAAGCCCTTTCTTTTGAAAGTCTACGTAAATCTTCAGATGCTTTCCTGAGAAGCACATACACGTTTCTCTCCAGGAACAAGCACTTGTTTCAAACAGTGCAAACCAACCCTTGATGTGAATACAGTGTTTGATTTCTTTCTAAAAGCTGTACTTAGAAAGAAAACCTCTTTCTTTTGAATGGGTATATAATTCTAAAGATGCTTTTCTAAGAAAAGCTTATACGTTTCTCTCAAATGAGAAGCACTTGCGAAAAACAGTGCAGATCATTGCTAGAAGTAAATGGAGTGTTGCATTTCTTTCTGAATGTTGTTCTTTGAAAGATAAACCATTTCTTTTGTAAGTCTACATAATTATTCATATACTTTCCTGAGAAACGCATATGCTCTTCTCTACAGGAACAAGCACTTGTTTCAAACAATGCAAAGCATCGCTGGAAGGGAATGCCCTGTGCCGTATCATTCAGAAAGCAGAACTTTGTAAGATGAGCCTTTTCTTATGAAAGTCTACATAATTCAACAGACGTTTTCTTGACAAACGCATAGGCGTTTCCCTCCAAGAACATGCACTTGTTTCAAACGGTGCTAAGCATTGCTAGAAGCTACTGTAGTGTTCCATTTCTTTCTGAATGTTGTACTTTGAAAGATTACCCTTTCTTTTGAAAGTCTACATAAGTCTTCAGAAGCTGTCCTGAGAAACGCATACGCTTTTCTCTCCAAGAAATAGCAAAAGTTTTCAACAGTGCAAAGCAGTGCTAGAAGTGACTGGATGGTTCCTTCTCGTTCTGAAAGCAGTACTTTGAAAGATAAGCCCTTTCTTTTGAAAGTCTACATAGTACTTCAGATGCTTTCCTGAGGAAAGCTTATTCGTTTCTCTCAAAAGACAAGCACTTGCGAGTGAGACACAGTGCAAAGCATTGCTAGCAAGTGTTCCATTATTTTCTGAAAGCTGTTCTTCGAAAGACAAGCCTTTTCATTGTTAAGTCTACATAAGTCTTCAGATGCTTTCCTGAGAAATGCTTATGTGTTTCTCTCCAATGAGAAAGCACTTTCGAGAAACAGTGCAGAGCATTGCTAGAAGTGAGGGGAGTGTTGCATTTCTTTCTGAATGTTGTCCTTTGAAAGATAAACCCTTTCTTTTGAAAGTCTACATAATTCTTCAGATGCTTTCCTGAGAAAAGCAAATGCTTTTCTCTCCCAGAAATAGCAATTGTTTCAAATAGTGCAGAGCATTGCTAGAAGTGATTAGAGTGTTCCATATCCTTCTGAAAGCAGTACTTTGAAAGAAAAGCCCTTTCTTTTGAAAGTCAACGTAAATCTTCAGATGCTTTCCTGAGAAGCACATACACGTTTCTCTCCAGGAACAAGCACTTGTTTGAAACAGTGCAAACCATAACTTGATGTGAATACAGTGTTTGATTTCTTTCTAAAAGCTGTACTTAGAAAGAAAACCCCTTTCTTTTGAATGGGTATATAATTTTAAAGATGCTTTTCTAAGAAAAGCTTATACGTTTCTCTCAAAAAAGAAGAACTTGTGAGAAACAGTGCAAAACATTACGAGAAGTAAATGGAGTGTTGCATTTCTTTCTGAATGTTGTACTTTGAAAGATAAACCATTTCTTTTCTAAGTCTACATAATTATTCATATACTTTCTTGAGAAACGCGTATGCTCTTCACTACAGGATTAAGCACTTGTTTCAAACAATGCAAAGCCATCGCTGGAAGGGAATGCCCTGTGCCTTATCATTCAGAAAGCAGAACTTTGTAAGATGAGCCTTTTCTTATGAAAGTCTACATAATTCAACAGATATTTTCTTGACAAACGCATTCCCTCCAAGAACATGCACTTGTTTCAAACGTTGCTAAGCATTGCTAGAAGCTACTGTAGTGTTCCATTTCTTTCTGAATGTTGTACTTTGAAAGATAAACCCTTTCTTTTGAAAGTCTACATAAGTCTTCAGAAGCTGTCCTGAGAAACGCATATGCTTTTCTCTCCCAGAAAAAGCAATTGTTTCAAATAATGCAGAGCATTGCTAGAAGTGATTAGAGTGTTCCATATCCTTCTGAAAGCAGTACTTTGAAAGAAAAGCCCTTTCTTTTGAAAGTCAACGTAAATCTTCAGATGCTTTCCTGAGAAGCACATACACGTTTCTTTCCAGGAACAAGCACTTGTTTCAAACATTGAAAACAGTACCTTGATGTGAATACAGTGTTTGATTTCTTTCTAAAAGCTGTACTTAGAAAACCCCTTTCTTTTGAATGGGTATATCATTCTAAAGATGCTTTTCTAAGAAAAGCTTATACGTTTCTCTCAAAAAAGAAGCACTTGTAAGAAACAGTGCAAAACATTACGAGAGGTAAAAGGAGTGTTGCATTTCTTTCTGAATGTTGTTCTTTGAAAGATAAACCATTTCTTTTGTAAGTCTACATTATTATTCATATACTTTCCTGAGAAACGCGTATGCTCTTCTCTACAGGAACAAGCACTTGTTTCAAACAATGCAAAGCATCGGTGGAAGGGTATGCCCTGTGCCGTATCATTCAGAAAGCAGAACTTTCTAAGATGAGCCCTTTCTTATGAAAGTCTACATAATTCAACAGACGTTTTCTTGACAAACGCATAGGCGTTTCCCTCCAAGAACATGCACTTGTTTCAAACGTTGCTAAGCATTGCTAGAAGCTACTGTAGTGTTCCATTTCTTTCTGAATGTTGTACTTTGAAAGATAAACCCTTTCTTTTGAAAGTCTACATAAGTCTTCAGAAGCTGTCCTGAGAAACGCATATGCTTTTCTCTCCCAGAAAAAGCAATTGTTTCAAATAATGCAGAGCATTGCTAGAAGTGACTAGAGTGGTCCATATCCTTCTGAAAGCAGTACTTTGAAAGAAAAGCCCTTTCTTTTGAAAGTCAACGTAAATCTTCAGATGATTTCCTGAGAAGCACATACACGTTTCTCTCCAGGAACAAGCACTTGTTTCAAACATTGAAAACCGTACCTTGATGGGAATACAGTGTTTGATTTCTTTCTAAAAGCTGTAATTAGAAAGAAAACCACTTTCTTTGAATGGGTATATAATTCTAAAGAAGCTTTTGGTAGTGAGGGTCTATGGGCGGTTTTCTAGAAGCAACAGGAATGTTAATTTGGGTATTCCATTGCTGCAGCTTTTCTATACGTTTCTCTCAAAAAAAGAAGCACTTGTGAGAAACAGTGCAAATCATTACGAGAAGTAAATTTAGTGTTCCATTTCTTTCTGAATGTTGTACTTTGAAAAATAAACCCTTTCTTTTGAAAGTCTACATAAGTCTTCAGGAGCTGTCCTGAGAAACGCATACGCTTTTCTCTCCAAGAAATAGCAATTGTTTTCAACAGTGCAAAGCATTGCTAGAAGTGACTGGATGGTTCCTTCTCATTCTGAAAGCAGTACTTTGAAAGATAAGCCCTTTCTTTTGAAAGTCTATATAGTTCTTCAGATGCTTTCCTGAGGAAAGCTTATTTGTTTCTCTCAAAAGACAAGCACTTGCGAGTGAGACACAGTGCATAGCATTGCAGCAAGTGTTCCATTATTTTCTGAAAGCTGTTCTTCGAAAGACAAGCCTTTTCATTGTTAAGTCTACATAAGTCTTCAGATGCTTTCCTGAGAAATGCTTATGTGTTTCTCTCCAACGAAAAGCACTTTCAAGAAACAGTGCAGAGCATTGCTAGAAGTGAGGGGAGTGTTGCATTTCTTTCTGAATGTTGTCCTTTGAAAGATAAACCCTTTCTTTTGAAAGTCTACATAATTCTTCAGATGCTTTCCTGAGAAGCACATACACGTTTCTCTCCCAGAAAAAGCAATAGTTTCAAATAGTGCCGAGCATTGCTAGAAGTGACTAGAGTGGTCCATATCCTTCTGAAAGCAGTACTTTGAAAGAAAAGCCCTTTCTTTTGAAAGTCTACGTAAATCTTCAGATGCTTTCCTGAGAAGCACATACACGTTTCTCTCCAGGAACAAGCACTTGTTTCAAACAGTGCAAACCAACCCTTGATGTGAATACAGTGTTTGATTTCTTTCTAAAAGCTGTACTTAGAAAGAAAACCTCTTTCTTTTGAATGGGTATATAATTCTAAAGATGCTTTTCTAAGAAAAGCTTATACGTTTCTCTCAAATGAGAAGCACTTGCGAAAAACAGTGCAGATCATTGCTAGAAGTAAATGGAGTGTTGCATTTCTTTCTGAATGTTGTTCTTTGAAAGATAAACCATTTCTTTTGTAAGTCTACATAATTATTCATATACTTTCCTGAGAAACGCGTATGCTCTTCTCTACAGGAACAAGCACTTGTTTCAAACAATGCAAAGCATCGCTGGAAGGGAATGCCCTGTGCCGTATCATTCAAAAAGCAGAACTTTGTAAGATGAGCCCTTACTTATGAAAGTCTACATAATTCAACAAACGTTTTCTTGACAAACGCATAGGCGTTTCCCTCCAAGAACATGCACTTGTTTCAAACGGTGCTAAGCATTGCTAGAAGCTACTGTAGTGTTCCATTTCTTTCTGAATGTTGTACTTTGAAAGATATATCCTTTCTTTTGAAAGTCTACATAAGTCTTCAGAAGCTGTCCTGAGAAACGCATACGCTTTTCTCTCCAAGAAATAGCAATTGTTTTCAACAGTGCAAACCATTGCTAGAAGTGACTGGATGGTTCCTTCTCGTTCGGAAAGCAGTACTTTGAAAGATAAGCCCTTTTTTTGAAAGTCTACATAGTTCTTCAGATGCTTTCCTGAGGAAAGCTTATTCGTTTCTCTCAAAAGACAAGCACTTGCGAGTGAGACACAGTGCATAGCATTGCAGCAAGTGTTCCATTATTTTCTGAAAGCTGTTCTTCGAAAGACAAGCCTTTTCATTGTTAAGTCTACATAAGTCTTCAGATGCTTTCCTGAGAAATGCTTATGTGTTTCTCTCCAATGAAAAGCACTTTCAAGAAACAGTGCAGAGCATTGCTAGAAGTGAGGGGAGTGTTGCATTTCTTTCTGAATGTTGTCCTTTGAAAGATAAACCCTTTCTTTTGAAAGTCTACATAATTCTTCAGATGCTTTCCTGAGAAAAGCAAATGCTTTTCTCTCCCAGAAATAGCAATTGTTTCAAATAGTGCAGAGCATTGCTAGAAGTGATTAGAGTGTTCCATATCCTTCTGAAAGCAGTACTTTGAAAGAAAAGCCCTTTCTTTTGAAAGTCTACGTAAATCTTCAGATGCTTTCCTGAGAAGCACATACACGTTTCTCTCCAGGAACAAGCACTTGTTTCAAACATTGAAAACCGTACCTTGATGTGAATACAGTGTTTGATTTCTTTCTAAAAGCTGTACTTAGAAAGAAAACCCCTTTCTTTTGAATGGGTATATAATTCTAAAGATGCTTTTCTAAGAAAAGCTTATACGTTTCTCTCAAAAAAGAAGCACTTGTAAGAAACAGTGCAAAACATTACGAGAAGGAAATGGAGTGTTGCATTTCTTTCTGAATGTTGTACTTTGAAAGATAAACCATTTCTTTTGTAAGTCTACATTATTATTCATATACTTTCCTGAGAAACGCGTATGCTCTTCTCTACAGGAAAAAGCACTTGTTTCAAACAATGCAAAGCATCGGTGGAAGGGAATGCCCTGTGCCGTATCATTCAGAAAGCAGAACTTTCTAAGATGAGCCCTTTCTTATGAAAGTCTACATAATTCAACAGACGTTTTCTTGACAAACGCATAGGCGTTTCCCTCCAAGAACATGCACTTGTTTCAAACGTTGCTAAGCATTGCTAGAAGCTACTGTAGTGTTCCATTTCTTTCTGAATGTTGTACTTTGAAAGATAAACCCTTTCTTTTGAAAGTCTACATAAGTCTTCAGAAGCTGTCCTGAGAAACGCATATGCTTTTCTCTCCCAGAAAAAGCAATTGTTTCAAATAATGCAGAGCATTGCTAGAAGTGACTAGAGTGGTCCATATCCTTCTGAAAGCAGTACTTTGAAAGAAAAGCCCTTTCTTTTGAAAGTCAACGTAAATCTTCAGATGCTTTCCTGAGAAGCACATACACGTTTCTCTCCAGGAACAAGCACTTGTTTCAAACATTGAAAACCGTACCTTGATGTGAATACAGTGTTTGATTTCTTTCTAAAAGCTGTAATTAGAAAGAAAACCACTTTCTTTGAATGGGTATATAATTCTAAAGAAGCTTTTTGTAGTGAGGGTCTATGGGCGGTTTTCTAGAAGCAACAGGAATGTTAATTTGGGTATTCCATTGCTGCAGCTTTTCTATACGTTTCTCTCAAAAAAAGAAGCACTTGTGAGAAACAGTGCAAATCATTACGAGAAGTAAATGTAGTGTTCCATTTCTTTCTGAATGTTGTACTTTGAAAGATAAACCCTTTCTTTTGAAAGTCTACATAAGTCTTCAGAAGCTGTCCTGAGAAACGCATACGCTTTTCTCTCCAAGAAATAGCAATTGTTTTCAACAGTGCAAAGCATTGCTAGAAGTGACTGGATGGTTCCTTCTCGTTCTGAAAGCAGTACTTTGAAAGATAAGCCCTTTCTTTTGAAAGTCTATATAGTTCTTCAGATGCTTTCCTGAGGAAAGCTTATTCGTTTCTCTCAAAAGACAAGCACTTGCGAGTGAGACACAGTGCATAGCATTGCAGCAAGTGTTCCATTATTTTCTGAAAGCTGTTCTTCGAAAGACAAGCCTTTTCAT